>NC_061073.1:15274356-15574356 GCF_021917145.1 Hypomesus transpacificus
CAGGTCAACTCTGAATTTCTTCCAAGGAATTGAAACATGTTGTCAGTACATGTTGTCTCAACCTTATGCGAGGAAACGACCATTAAGTGATTATTGGTGTTGTGGCACATTGACAACAAGGCAAAGTAAACAAATACTGCCACCACCGGAATCACATCGTCACACTGTAGTCTGAAGAAAGATAAACAAAGTGGGCTGCTAACAGAGTAGAACCGCCTTCCACAGTCCTGCTTCTGTCTCACACTGAGACCATTAGTCACAATGATTTCTCTGCCAGCTGCCATGGTGTTTGCTTAAACCAGCCTCGGAGGAAGGTTGAGCCTCATTTGAATTCTGTCTTCAGTTTATCAGCCCGGTGTTGGGTCATTAGCAGTCAATAAAGCTGATGCAGATATGCGCTTCATAGGTAATGCTCAATGCAAATCAAACCAGTCATAAATCATGGCTTGAGCATGGCTCCAGTATGAACATATGAACATAGGACTGATAGGATTCAAATGGAAGTGTAAAACTGCCTAGTGTATTACACTGCCTAGTCTAAAACTATGATCTTGTTTGCTTATCACAAAAATGCACAACAGCCATTCATTATTGTATTAAATACATGAGTTTATGTATTTTATCATATTCATGTGATTTGTTTAAAAAAATAATCTGAATGATTCAATCTTAATATCCACCCTTAATTCAACTGGTTCTGTGGAATGGAAGCTTTTCATCTTCATTCAAAAAGTAACTAGAAAAAAACATGGTTAACCATTCAAATCATAAAATTACATAACCCCTTCCTGTAACCCTGGACTGCCTGCCTTCTGTTTACAAAGTGCAATGTACAAAGACAACTGTGCTTTAATGAGTGAAAAGTGCCAACACAAGACTATTTCAAGATAAACTATTGATAGACTGTGTGCACAGTCGGCTTTGTTTGTGAATGTGTGTGTCTGTGTGTGTAGTGAGCAAGCTAAGCTTTATGTACTTATGAAAATCACGTGGGGCCATTTCACCCACTTTAAATGCCAACCCAGATTTTGCTCATTTTAAAACTTTGAGGTTCCACTGTTGGTTTTGCTTGTTTGCATATGAAAGCTTGGATGGCTTCACAGCACGGACGTTTCTGCTATCTCATCCTGTGTTATATCCGGACAAATGCCAATGTCCAGAAGGTTAAAGTAACAGTTGCTATCACTTTGTTTATTGGTCTGAGTATACTGTAGGTTATTGAAGATAGTCTCACTATCATAACATAACAGAATTTGCACTGTACAACACATGGTCGAGTCCAAATAGTATAAAAGAGCAGCAGTCATGTTTTGATTAGAATAGTTTTTGCGATTATAATCGTTACAGCACAGTATGATCTGGAAATGTCCCTGCTTCCCTGCATCCTGCAAATGTCCTCAGAGCACCACTAAAACAACGAGCCAACTGCACACAAAGCCAAGGTCTGCCACAACAGTAACTGGATGAGATCAACCACTTGTAAAAAGGGGACTTGGGTGTTTCCACGAGCGACACATTGTGGTTGCAGTGAAAGGGAGTCGGTGGAAATCCGTCATGGCGTACTGTCACCACAGTGAGGACACTGCCAGTTAAAGTGTGGCCAAGCCACATACAATGAGCCTAGAGAAAGAACACAACTGACAGCTGCAAACACTTAGACGCCTGCCAGGAACAAAAACCAGGGGAGAAAACATAATCCTGCCCACTCCGGCTATAATGAGTGTACACAACAATGACTTCCAATATTTTCAGTGAAAATTACACATGGCATGAATTGCTTTTGTTTATTAATTCAATTGATAGGACTAACCAGAATAACAACCAAGGATATTAAGGCAGTTATCTATGCAGTAATAGCTCACCATAAGTAAGTGGATTTTTACATCTGATCGGGGAGAAACTGACTTGAAACAATTCAGTTTCATACATGTAAAATACCATGCATTGAACACTATCACATTAACACAACAAATACATGGTAGACAGTTTTACAAGCCACTTGGCATGCATGAAATAATTCTGTGCAGAAGTAGTATTGTTGAAGTATATCATACACTGAAACATGCTGCCCTCTTCTGGTTGGAAATACAAATACAAAACTGTGAACAAAACAACACCTGTGAGACAGATGTGATAAAGAGTCGCCAGGCTAGCGTTCTTCCTCTATGTGTCTGTTGCTGACAGGAAGGACGTGAGCTTCATGGTCGCAGCCAATCACATCCACACAGCTGGGGACTCACTCCCTGTTCGTGATTCCCTGACCCATATCCTCATCACAGCCACACCAGGAGGGGTGAGAGACACTTGTCTGGCCTTGTCCTGTGTATTAATTGGGGTCAGATGGCTGAGCGGTTAGGGAATCGGGCTACCAATCAGAAGGTTGCCGGTTCGACTTCTGGCCGTGAAGTTGTGTTCTTGGGCAAGGCACTTCACCCTACTTGCCTCGGGGGGAATGTCCCTGTACTTCCTGTAAGTCGCTCTGGATAAGAGCGTCTGCTAAATGACTAAATGTAAATTGAGATTCAGCTCAGACCTGCCTTCACTCAGCACGCTAGTATGCATTAAGGCAAAGGAGCCAGATGTGAAAAAGCTTTGGAGAGAAGCCCCACATACCCTGGATCATTTCCAGAAGGCAGGGAGATGGGCTGATGGTGATTGACACTTCAGACTGTCAGACCGTCACAGTTTTGACATATTGAGAGGTTTTTGGAAGGACCTAAAGATGTGCTTATGCAATGTTTACAGTGATTGAGTGCCCACTTTAGTTTATGGTCTGAGTTTTAGCAGACCATAAGCAGACCATAAACTGATAGTAATTACATTTAATAATGAATCCATGTTTATTAATGTACCTGTTACTGACACTTCCACTTTGTATAACCATCTCTGCTTTTAGCCAGTCGTTATGACGAGTATGTGCACGATTCACAAAGATTTTGCACCTGTTTTGAGCGTCCAATTCATCCAACAGAAATGTCAGGATGTTAGTATGATATGCAGGTATGAAGAGGTTTAAAAAAGCCATCACAATGTTCCATCACTTGTGAAATGATGATCATGTGAAAAAGCAATCACAACACAGTTGCTGATCTCCCCGGGTTGGAGAGGCCTGGGCGGGAGTAGGAGAGACCAGTCAAAACGCAGAGCACTCAATATCACACAGGAGTGAGTTTAATGGCAGCTTCGCTGCTCTAGCCCCTTGACCCTTTCCAAGAGCCCCTGTGTTAGTCACTCACCAGTGCTCTCAAATTGAAACAGAGCCAGACTGGTGGTGGATGAGATTTTAACTCTCTGCTCAAGCCTGAATGAGTGAGTGGAAGCCTGGCTTCTGCTGATCACTGATTGGATGGCCTTGAGTCGTGGTGCTACAATGGCTGAGGGGAGTTGTGATGATAAAGAGGGGTGTAGGGCTCCACTTCTGAGCTGGTGATGCTGCACTGGATACTGCAACACAGTGGGTTGTTGAAAAGCCCATCATTTGTCAGGATGATCAAATGTTGATCTGGTCCTCTGAGCTTCAAACTGTGTTCCTCGTTCAACATTAGAATATTAGTTGATACAGGGTTCCTGCAGGTTTCAGTAAGTCCAATTGAAGATCTTTTTAAGACATTTTAAGACCATAAAGATCGAAATTTAAGACCTACACAACGCATTACCCAAAAAAATATTAAAATCAAAGAAATTCTGAAAAAAATTGAAAAAGCATGAATTCAATTTACAGATAAAGCAATCACATTAGTAACCAAATTAAATTTAATTCAGCACTAAGTACTAGGGGTGGGGTAAAAAATCGATTCAGATATGAATCGCGATTCAGTCTTTTGAATTGAATCAAATCATGAGGTACCAAAAGATTCCCACCCCTAATAGACGGTAAGCTGTACATTTCTGTTTAATAAGTAACAGTGTTGCGGAAATAAATTTTTCTATTAAAGAAAAGTCTACACCTGACTAAATTAAATTTAAGACCTCGGATGAAAATCTGTCAGTTTCTAAGACGTTTTAAGGCCTTAAAAAGGTTCAGAATTGTAGACTTTTTAAGACCCTGGGGAACCCTGTTGATACCAATTATGGCACATTGCTGCCACCTAATGTTCAAAGTTAATTGAGCAAATGTATAATGACAACTAAAACTGGTGATACAAAAGGAATTTATTGAATTCCTACAGTAGAGTACAGTAAAGGCTGTGCAGCTCAGCTCCTAAGATTAAATCTTCACACATGAACAGAGAAAATGTAAAAATGAAACACCTGCTGATTCAAAAAGTTAACCTGAACATGAATTTTGACACAAGGAGAATAATAACAAACAAAGGGGTCATCTTATTGACCTCCCCTTCAACTCTACTTATGTGCCATGCAACCACGTTTGGTTGCCAACCCTAAGTATACAAATGCAAAACATTTTGTTGGTCACTGGGCAATACAACTTAACAAGTCTTTGGCTGAATCATGATACATTAACACTTTTTGTGAGCACACCAAACTATAAAACATGTGACAAAATAGTCTCAGTGAACAATATATACATTATTATATAAAAGCATAGAAAATTGTTTAAATAGTGATACTGCAGCAATATTTCAAAGTTAAATGTGTGGTATTGCACGTGGGCAGTCGGGCATGGAGTGTGTTGCAGAACCATGACCAGGCTGTTACGGCTTCCTGCGTCTGCAATACAAAATAATTTATTAGAAAAAAACCCAATCAAACATCGACTTCTCAAAACACTTTTTTTGCGTGTAGTAACAAGGTAGAACTCACTTAGGATACCCGTGGTGTTGGTATCCTGGCCCCATGTTCGACCCAGCTCTCATCTCCAGAGCGACAGAGCACTGCGGGAGGAGAGAGGGAGAGGACAGTGTGAGAATAGCAAAGTTAACCTAAGGTCTTAACCCCCACATGTACACCCATGCTGGTCGTGCTCTCACCCTGGTCTCCACGTCTGTCCAGTCTCCCTCCACATGCTCATTCTCCTGGGCAGGTTTGCCCTCAGATGACCTCCTCTTGCGACTGCAGGGAGACACAAACAGTCCTCCGTTTAAGGGTGGATGATAACAGAGTGGGCAATGGTGAACACATCCGGGGAGACCTGATGCACAGACCATGTGACCTGATGCATAGACCATGTGACCTGATGCACAGACCATGTGACCTGATGCATAGACCATGTGACCTGATGCACAGACCATGTGACCTGATGCACAGACCATGTGACCTGATGCATAGACCATGTGACCTGATGCATAGACCATGTGACCTGATGCACAGACCATGTGACCTGATGCACAGACCATGTGACCTGATGCACAGACCATGTGACCTGATGCCCCTGATGTGTGGTTTGCTGCTTTGACCCTCCTCTCAGACATTGTGTTTTCCTGCACATATTGGGGGGTGGGAGTGGAGAGGACCCTGTCCTACATTCACACCCACATTTAACTAAAAACTCAGTCATATATAAAACAATTTTTTTGCAATTTGAAGAGGGGAACCAAGCCTGGTTGGGGAGGACTTCCCTGCCCCCCAGAGTGTGTAGTGATCACCAACTTAGCTAAACACCTACCTGGGGCCAGATGGGAGCTCCTGTTTCAGAGTTTCAATGTCAGTGAACTGGACTGCTTGTCCACCGCCTCTGGTTTTGAACACCTCGCCCTGAATGAAAAGAAATAACCCCCCCAAAAATCAGACACCCTCATTGCACCCTCCAGAAAAGACTATCGGTGCGCTGTGTGAGTCAAGCGAGTCTGTGGGGGGTACCTTGATCAGCTTGGTCTGGATCTCTCCATCGGAAGCCACTTCCTGGTGAGTCAGCACATACTTGTCACACTTGGACAAGGCCTTCTCGCTGGGGGTGGACACCTTGATGGCGTTGTGGAGGATGGGCTGCATGACCGTGTCCAGCTCCACGTTGGAGGAGGGCTTGTGGTCCACCCACCTCTCCCCTCCAGCAGAGTGCGAGCGCCTGTGCAGCGGCCGCACCGGAGCTGCAGTCTGCTCAGAAGGAGGAGGAGTCAGCGACAAGTCAGAGGGTGGTCTGTGTGGCTGGTGATCAGATCCAAGTAAAAGGGCCCGTTCGAAACAGATAAGATACAACCTATGATCAGTCAGGTGTTATTAAAGAGGATTGTGTTGTTAGTAAGAAAATCCATTTATTTATGTCTAAAGTGCAAAAAAAACAAAAACATACACGAGGGGAAATATGTTTTAAAGCATTTTCCCCTACAGCCATTCAAACCCACATTTGAAAACCCCGCGAGAACAATACAAGACCTTAGGTCAACTGAGATATTTGTGTGATTCCTCGCACATCTTTACCACCTAAAGCTTCACTGACCCTGTGCGCTTCCTCGCCTACGTCTAGGTCACATGGCTGGGGGCGGGTCTCTGCCTCCCTGACCCAACACCTGCCTCTTCTCCTGTCCAGGCTGGCGGCCTGGACCTGGTCTAGACCTCTAGTCTGATAGGCTGGGTCTGGGGCAAAGGGGGAGTGGCTATCCTGCCTGCAGCTGTCCTGGGAGGCCCTCAGCTCCCAGTCGGAGATGCAGGAGGCTACAGACAGGGAGCTAGCGCTAGGAGTGGGGGAGGAGGGCCCTGGCCTGAACTGGGAGGGGAAGTACACAGGGGCCTGGCTGGGGGGGCACGGCTGAGGAGCAGAGTACAGAGACTGCACACAACACCCAGTTAGTCACACATCGCAGCATGTACACAAACATTAACCACAAGACCAGCTATGGGAGCAATGAGGTACATTTTCTATGGAGGCATTAGTCAATATTAGAGGTAGCAGCATTCAGTTTTAGACACTGGTTCAACAGGATAGAAATACAACAACAAAAACATCACGCTGGAAGTTATCCGGTCCTAAGAAGCGGGTCAGTAGGTTAGTGAAGGAGTAGGACAGCTGGCAGGCAGGGCTCTAGAAGCGCATGTCGGCGTAACGTACAGGAACAGGGGAGGGCGACGCAGATCTCTTGGCAGGAAGTCGGTCCCTCTCCCGGGACGGGCGCTGGGGCGCCTCAGGCCTCTCAGACTTGCTCTCAGTCACGATGGCCTTGAGCTGCTTCAGTTTCTCGTCCTTCACCCACAGCTTGTTCTGCATCTCCAGCTGCTTGGCGTTCACACGCCTCTCCTGTTGCACACAGCAGACCATGGCGTTAAGACCCACACACCCTCACGCGGGGTCAGTGAAGGTTGTGCGTGCGTGTGTCTGTACAGTTCATAGAAGGGCTACAGTACTCACGCATTCTTTCTCCCATTTCTGCTTGGTGTCTGACACCATGCCCTGCATGCGGGCCTCCATGCGCTTCTTCTCAGACAGCTCCCTCAGGAACTTCTGCTCCCGGCTCTCCAGCTCATGCTGCAGGGAGCGCTTGTCTTCCTCGTAGATGTTGGTGGTCTTCTGAAGGATGTCGATCTGGACACGCACACACACACACACACACAGGAGCATTACAGACATGTCAGTTGCAGTACACTATAGCAGTCCAGAGGTTGACTAACTGGGGGGGATGTCTTTACCTTGTACTCCAGCATCTTGGCCTTCTTCTCCAGACGCTCCATCTCAGCCTTCTGGTTCTGGATGATTTTGTCCTTCTCTCCCAGTTTGCCCCTCTGATCATGGATGAAGTTCTCTTTGGTGATGAGGTTGCTGTCCAACTCCTGCAGCATGGACTTCATCATTTTGGCTGGAACAGAGCAGGGTTAAAAAAAGGTATGACCCACTGAATCCAACCCAGGGCAGCAGCTTAAGAGGTGAGGGTTGAACTGGGACGCTCAGTCTCACCGGCTTTGTGGTACTCCTCGGTCATCCTGTGCCGGATCCGCTGCCTCTGTTCCAGCACCTGGATGATCCTGGGCAGGGTGACGTCATCGTGAGGGTCCAGTAGCTCGCAGGCGGGCAGCGGGGGGAAGCTCTGCAGCAGCTCGTTCATCACAGAGGGGGCTGCAGGGAACGACAACAGGAAGTCAAAGATGACAGAGGATACATGCATCTCAAATGACTGCCATAAACTGGTACCAAAGTATAGAACAAACACAATACGAGTACACAATAAGAGGACAGCTTGTATGAAAGGAGAATGTATGATTATTAAATTGCTGGTGCCAGCCCCAATGAACCCCCTGATCATTGATGTTGCATAAAGGCTCTGGGTTTGTCTCTGTTGTGGCGCAGACGAGACAGTCACCTCCGTCTAAAGGGCCGCCTCTCTCTTCCAGACGCCTGGAGAGCTCGTCCTTGAAGGCCTGGTTCTTCTGCCGCCGCCCGGCAGCAAAGCCACAGATGGGTCTGTCCACCGGCCGCGCCACCTCCACTTCCTGGGTCATCTCGGCGAACCGCATCACCAGCTGCACACACAGAAAAACGCTTTCATGAGTACACCGGAGCGAGCGTTTCTCATGGAACTTCGACTGATGGTGAATGGTTTGGATTTACACTGGCATTAAAAACCAAAATAAGCAGACATACCATGGTTTCCTCATAGTCATCCGCTTTGGGATTGACACAGACCACCATCCGGACTTTTCCCTCTCCATCAAAGTAGTTCTTGAACAGGTGTGTCACTTTTGAATCTCTATAGGGAACCATCTGTAAAAAGGCGGAGAATGGTCTTTGCCCTTTTTCTTTCTTTGCACATTTGTACTGGCCAAAAAGGTACAAAAGGGCAAGAACAACAAAATAAAACAATGATTAAAAACCCACCTTATTTGTGCCACACATCTGGTTCTCCCTAAGAACCTCTATACAAGTCCTCAGAGTCATCAGGGACTGGTTGATGTTACCTGCAAACACAGATTGTTGTTAAAGCCTCAGCTCCAGGCGGAACGTGACCTTACAGAGGTGAGAGTGTGGAGCTCCCAGACCTGCTTCTCTCAGGCGGCTGCCCTCGGCCCGAGTCCTGCTGGTGCGCTCGCTGCCTGCCAGGTCCACCAGACACAGCTGACTCACATTCACCTGGCTCTTATCCTAACAGCCAACAGACAAACATGTACAACTTTACACATCTCATAAACAAACTTGGGAGTTTTTCCACCCATTGAAGTGCAGTACCCTTGAGGTTGTTAGTGATGTGTCATAGAGTCGTCTGACCTGCAGGATGTTATCTCCGTCTGCATCCAGGGGGGCCTGTGCTAGTTTGATGATGAACACACTGTGGGAACGACTGGATTCTCTGTTTAGCTGAGTGTTGGCAATCCTCCTTTTCTTTTGGCCTGCAACAAACACGTTTAAAAGTGTTTGGCAAACTGAAACTGATGGGCAACGAGAGAGATAAAGTCTGAAGTACTGGTTGATTTGTAGCTTTTTAACAAGGCTTACCTCTCCAGAAAACCTCAAATGCTTCCTCTGTGGACTTCACCTCAACCTCTGTGCATCCGGCCACATACATGTTGTGGTTCTGATCCTCTCTGAGGATTTTGGATTGCGGAGGTCTACAGCCACATAATACACGAGTGAGTAGTGAAATAAAGTGCAACAATAACAACAAAAAAGAGAGCATACAATTACAGCAAGGACCATTTCTGTTAGTGTTGGGTGAATGCATTCCAGACACAAAATGCTATTAGATAACCATGACAATGCAAACAAAGTATTAAATAGCTGTGCCAATAAAAAGCACATGTAAGCATCTAACCGAACTTGTTAACTATACAACAGCCAAATGCAACTGTAAGACATGTGCTTATTTAAGCTACTCTCACTGGCCACGCACATGAACTCAGTGTTCTGCCTCAGAGGAGTGCCTCCACCATTCCACCTAGCAAAGGAACACAAACATTTGATCTGCAACCTACTCTACAATGACTCCATACAAAGTACCACAGAATGTCAGTCAGTAGGCTATCCTGCATGAGCAGTGGCTTCTCAGTTCAAATAAAACCAGATTGTGATACATTAAGAGGATGAGGTACAAACTGTTGGGAATCAGTTCATAATATATTATCCATTAATGAACAGTGAACACATTAGGAAATTCTTGCATTTGTAACTTGGTTTGATTTTCTTGAGCTTACTTTGGTCTGATTGGCTCAAATGGTGCTTCCTCCAGAAGATCGTAGATGTAGTTATTGTAGATCTCAATGTAGGACACAAACACACTGTAGCTGCTGTCCTCATCAACACCTTCAGCTTTGCAGGCCTCCTCTGGATTGATCATGTCGGCAAACTCCGGATCCAGCCTTTGTCTACAAACATTATAACAAAGACAATCATGAAAGCTCCACAAGCTAGCAATGTCAGACTACGAGGAAGACATTTAAAACGTATCTTGCTCACTTCTAGCTAATGTTATAATGTCAATCTGGGTGGATAAATGATAAAAGGAAAAATATGTATTTTTGATTTTGGGGTGAACTATCCCTTTAATACTAGCTTAGCATATTATAATTTATTTCTTTGAAATAATTGAAACTGGGACTGAAACGTACTTGGAGGAAGGGGTTTTGGGAACAGATGACTGGTTTTCTCTCCTTTGCCTTTCAAGCAGAGCGTCAACCTGAGTCTGGACCTCCATACCATTCTTGTCATCCGTCTTGAAAACCTTGACACACACAATCAGACTGTTACTTACAACCGAGATAACAACTGGTCGATAAAAATTAGATGCAAGGCTAAAATCAAGCCAAAATGTGTGTCTTACAAATCTCTTGGCCTGGTATGGGCCTATGCTGTTGAAGATCATGTCAAGAGACCGGGGGAGAAGACCCCCCTGCCCTGGAGAACCAGTCATTGTAAAAGTCTTCCCACTTCCTGTGACACCGTAAGTAAACAATAGGCCTGCCAATACGGAAAAAAAATATACAATTTAGCATGACAAAACACAGAGATGAGAAAATCTTTCTGCTTACTCGTGGGTTAACCTTGGAATATCAAACAAAACCTGCCTCTCCTGTCTTCTCACCGTTTTTACTATGAATGAGGTCATCCACAAGAGGTTTGGCAACGTCCTCAAACAATTCCATCTGGGATGTGCTAATTCCAAACACCTTCTTGAAAGAATACTGTGTCTGTAAAGGAAATTTGATGTTGTCAAATAAGTACTTTGGACAGTGCTGAAAGACTGATTGTGGTTGTATTTCACAATTACCTCTTTAAACTCCCCATTCCTGTTGGCTTTCAGCCCATCAGGGGCATGCAATTGAATGGTGGTGTTGCTGATTACTTCGATACAACATTCCTCATCTTCTACACCCAGGGGTCGTACACGGCAGTACACCTGACGAGAATCAAAGATAATAACTAAGATAAAGCTACGTAGCTTACCTACAGTAGCTACCTACAGTACAGTATACTATATAAAGCTTCGGTACCCTAACGTTGGTTACTATACTGTTAGATACTCACCCCAACCGGGTCTTTCTGGTTGCTGGGTGGCTTTTTGGGAGCAGGTCTACGTGGGGTTTTGCCCTTACTTAAAATAACAAGACGTAACAACACTGTTAGCTAGCTACACAGGTGGCTAAATAATCCAGCTGGAGTACAGTACTAGTAGATAGCTGGAGCTAACGACCGAGGTACTTCTCTCCACTCGAGCCATCAGGTAGCCATTTACTTAGTAAGCTAATTTAACAAATGTATCAGTTAATTACAAATAGAGTACATCTACAATTGTCTTTTTTGAATGAGTACTCACGTAGGTCTTATCATGGTGAATTGTTGTTGTTTGTTATTATTTCAACTCTTCTTTTCTGAGATCCTTCTCCTCAGTTCCAAGTTCGAACTTTCCCTCCGGTCTCGAGGACAACGGATTTTTCAAATGGACCAATCAGAACAAAGAAAGCGCCATCGACTCGATATAGTTTTTCCTGTTCCGGTCCAACCACACCTTTCAAAATAAAAGCTACATCTGCGTACAGAGGGCGATGCTGACACCTACTGTCAAGCTGTAGCCTAACAGAACGTTACAAAACATTTGTCACGTGGACCATTTTTGTCTACGGAGGTGGATTTGTGTTTCATGCATTTCAAGATATGTGTATTCATGCACGTGGAAATGTAGCTATTATAACCAGCCAGACATAATAAAAAACGGAACGTGAGACTGAAATCCAACACTTGCTAACTAATACGCGTCCAATACGGTAAGTGGATGTAACTGTCGTTTGTTGTCTAGACTAAGATTATTTTGTTGTATAATACCGCTAGCTAACTAGCGAGCTAATGTAAAATCAAAGTGCAGAAAAGTTTGTCAGTAGTACCTTGTGATTCACAGGTCAAATGGCAAAGGCCAAGGCAGTCGTTGATGCAGCCAAGTCAAAAAAACAGAATGGGAAAACTTCTGGGAGAACGACCTCCAAAAAGTCGCAGGATACGATGGAAGGGAGCACATCATTCAAAACATGTCTGTCTGGTCAAATGTTGCCTTAAACATCGTATGAATTGTTTAATGCATTTATAACTAATGTCTGTCCTTTTCAGGTGCCAACCAGCCTCGGATATTCACTCGAATTCATAACAGAAATGGACGCAAAAGTATCTTGCATTTTATCTATAAATGTAGTCTGGGCCAAAGTTTTCATTCACAAATGAGACAGGTGTGGGCATTTTCAAAGCAAGTGTTTTTGCATTAGATCCCCAAAACACACTGACACAGCCCAAATGCTTAGCTGTAACTTTGTTTTGTTACTCCAGTGTCTCCAGCAACCTTTTCTTCGCTCTCTTGCCACATATAAACTCCATCGCACTACATCTCTATTTAACCGCCGCATCACTTGCATAGAATGGCATCCAAACCATACCACCTCACTGGCCATTGGATCCAAAGGTGGAGACATAGTATTGTGGGACTACAATAGGGTCAACAAGATGAGCTTCATTCAAGGGGTGAGAATAATTTCCAAGTATCTATATTTGTGTATACTGGACCCAATAATAACAGTACAGTTAATATTACCTATTTGTTGCATTGCATTTGTAAATTTATTCGCAGAAAGGAGCCGGGGATTTCATCGGTGGGATCAAGTTTTGTCCGACCGACCTGGCAAAAATCTACACTGTCTCTGGAGACGGCTCACTGGCTGTGCAGAGCTTTGAGGGGCATCAGACCACCACTCTGTCCAGAACCTCAGACTGTGGTCACAGCCACCATACTCTTTGGTGAGTTTGCATGCTGAGGGAATGAATGTGGCAGTATAGCATGTAATCCAATGTTCCATGAAATTATAGACTTTTCTGATGTAGTATAAACATTGCTTGTTCCTTTTTTTTAGTATGATTTGCACATTTTACTTTCTGTTATACTCATGTATGGTTATTTTTTTCTCTCCAGTTGTTGGTACTGCTGTGTGGATGTGTCAGTGAGCAGACAGATGCTTGTGACAGGGGACAATATGGGAAATGTCCAACTGTTGGCCATAGATGGCCATAAGGTTTGGGTTTAAACTTGGATGTTTCTTCCAGCATCATTAAAAAATATATTATTCAGCTAACAATGTTCACACATCTTTCTATACTGTAACATATGCTAATAGTATATCATATTTTATTTATTTATTGTAACACAACAGCAGTTAGCTTACATTGCATATCATTCATATTTATTTTGTATTTTCTCCAACAGATCTTCAGTGAGAAGTTGCACAAGGCAAAAGTGACACATGCTGAATTGAACCTTCGGTGTGATTGGTTGTTGGCAACAGCATCTGTCGACCACACAGTCAAGCTTTGGGATCTGCGTAACATCAAAGATAAGAGCAGCTTCCTCCATAATATGCCTCATGACAAAGCTGTCAACTCAGGTAATTTTTAACTGCATCAGTTATTGTTTGTGGTTGGACGTACCTGTTCTTTTAAAACAAACAATGTGTAACTACTGTCAAAGGGCTCTGTTTGAACTATTTGGGGGGGGGGGGAAATGTGCTCCCTAATTGATGTTTTTGTTCCTGGAACACAGCCTATTTCAACCCGTTGGATTGCTCCAAGCTGCTAACCACAGACCAGTATGACCAAATCAGAGTGTATTCCTCCGCTGACTGGTCAAGCCCTCAGCATATCATTCAACACCCACACAGGCAGTTTCAACACCTCACACCTATTAAGGTGGGTGATCATTCCATAGATATATATATAAACAGTGTTTATATATGTCTATGGATAATTCTGTATTATCCCTCATGTCTACATATAACAACAGAACTAGGCATTTGATGCATTTTTCCTTGACTTGTGTCTTTACATTGTCTTTTGGTCATCAGGCCACCTGGCACCCTATGTATGACCTCATAGTGGCTGGTCGGTATCCTGATGATAATGTGTGTACTGGTGACATGAGGACCATTGATATCTATGATGCCAACTCTGCACAGCTTGTGTGTCAGCTGCATGATGCCAGTGCTCCGGGCATCATATCTGTAAGTCGTTTTGGAAGGGTCACTCATTGTTTTTGGAGGTTCGTGAAAAGACAATCACATTGAAATCTGTTTTGTCTAGGTCAATAAGTTCAATCCGATGGGAGATGTTTTAGGATCTGGAATGGGTGAGTTCTAATTGTAGAAATGAGTGAACAGAGAGCTTGATTAATACCCGTCCCATGCAGATTTTGAAATAATGTTAATGTAATAAAGTTGTGTTTGTTCAATTGCAGGAGTCAACATCCTGATGTGGACTTCTGACAACATGCTTGGCAGGGAGCAGAAAGATCCAGAGGAGCAGGCGGGAGGTGATGGAGGACGCTTCAGAGGCCAGCCCAGGACTCGTCTGCAGCGCTCCACCAGAGACAGGAGAGGAGCAGCTGAGGATGCAAAGCTGAAGAAAAAACTGGCGTCCCTGGAGTCACCAGGAGCCAAGACCAAGTCCAAACCATTGGAGAATAGCAAGACACAGAAAGGCAAAAAGAAGTGATCTAAATGGTAAACAAGATGAATAACTAGACCATGTTAAAACAGTCATGATGGGTCACTCAAGCCTCTATAACTGTTGTATGTACGTTTTTGTTTATTGCTTTTTGGTATGAAAGTACTTATTTTTCTGAAATTTTTTATGACCCATGTATGTGTCTTTTTACAATTTTATATATTTCAATAAACATCTTTATGCTTGCTTGAATGTGGTACCTATCTAGTGTCGTTTTGTATTAATCATGCTACTCTCATCTACTAATTACAAAACATATATAGTTTTCATTATTCATTTGACTAGAGAGGGATCCAAAAACTATTTTGAGTATTATCAAAGTTGTTTAACTGTCTTACAGCCCATAAATGAAAGCAAATGAATCTATGAATGATCCTGTCTGCGTAGAGCATTGACTGTAACATTAGCAAGGCGAAAAAGCACACTGCCCCAAGCTTGCTGCTTATCTTCCCTCTCCTGCTGCTTGGTCTGATGAGCTGTGTAGATCATTCCCATGACCAGGCTCTGGAAGCTGGCTGTAGAAAGTGGCTTCTTCTGACCTTCAAGTGTGTCCAGCAACTGTTCCATAGAAAGCAGGGTTTTGGGTATGTTGTCATTCACCAAGGCCAGGAATGCTCGTCCTTGTCTCATAGATGCCATCTCCTGGTCAAGCAACCTGATGTTGTTATCCTGGTCAATCTCCAATCCACCTAACAAAAGCTGCATATTCAGGGAAAGATCAGTTAATCAGTGCTTGGGTGTAGTTATATTAAATTTGCTTTGTCTTTGAATATATTTTTTTGAATGTTTTAATATGTAGTACCTCAAACATCAGGTTTGTGTCCTCAATGGTTGATCTAAATCCCTGAGAAGCAAGCCCACCATGCTGAGCAGCTGCTTCCTCTGTGAAAGATGTATTTGGACTTTGGTATTCACACATTATGGACTTGGTATTCATTTAAGAGAACAGACAGTACGGATACCAATCAACATGCATAATGAATGTAAAGTATCACATGCAAGCACTGTATTTCCACTTCGGTCTCATAGCATGGAATTCAGGTAATTCAACTTTATAACAGTATAATTTAACTTGCCTGTGAAGAGTTCATAAATCCACAGCCCCAAAAGCATATGGATGACGATTCCAAACTGCAGTTTTGTTGCCATTCTATTCTTATACTTATATCTGTGGAGAATTACTTCTATCTCGAGGTTCACCTAAACTACTGCTGAAAAAGGTCAGACAGAGTGAAAGCTGAAATACCATACCATTTTCCAACTTGGAAAAAGTATACGGGCCAGTTGGCTGATTTGTGTGTATCGGTACTCTTACTGCCAAGAGGATCCTTTTTTCTATTTGCTGCTTACCTCTTTCGACTACAATATGCAGTAGTGTACCTTAACCACTCGGTGGCAGTAGCACAAATTCAAGATTGTATATCCTCTGACTGTTAGCCAATGAAAACGTTTGTTTACTTCCGGAGAACAGTCTGACGTGACCGTCCGCATGAAAATATAGTTGAAAGGTAATTTCTTCAGTAGTTTTGTTTACAAAACTCATGTAGTTTCACATGGTCACAAACTGTCTATGCAAGAGGCGCACAAACCAGCCGCCTCAAAATAGCTTTTCTCTGCCCGATAGCAACCTTGTTGTATTGATAGGTTAGCGTTAACAGTACTGTAACATTTTAGGTAAACAGTTTCATAACCTTGTTCAACGGAATTATCTTACAGTTCTTACAACAACAAATCGATTGCACTCTTTGTGTATCACAAAGTTCTCATGATTCACATGTATTTTGCTTTCCAGACAGTTAACTAACAGATGAAATGGAGTCCAATGAAGAGGGGGGGCTCGGTGCACGTGGCTCTGAAGGAGAAGAAAACTATTTCCTGGGATACACTTTCACTGACCGCTCCCACTCCAGCCGCGTGGTGAAGAGCATTATGGACCTCTGCCTGGAGGATGGCCTGTTTGCCGATGTCACCATCAACGTTGATGGAAAGGAGTTCAACCTGCACCGCCTGGTGCTCTCAGCACAGAGCAGCTTCTTCCGATCCATGTTTACCTCTAACCTGAAAGAGTCACATAACCGCTGTATAGAACTAAAGGACGTGAGCGCAAAGGTCTTTCAGTTGCTGGTGGACTACATCTACCATGGTACCATCAAACTGATGGTTGAGGACCTGCAGGACACCTACGAGATGGCAGACATGTACCAGCTGACCGCTCTCTTTGAAGAATGCTCCCGCTTCCTGTCACGCACCGTGGAGGTCAAGAGCTGTCTCCAGGTGGGTGCCAGCGATGTTTACATGATATGGACCAGCAGAGCAAATGTTAATACCGAAGGCCATTAATGTGTACACGCCACCCGAGCTCTGAATACAAAGGACTGACAGTCGTCATGTAACGTCACCAAGTTAATTGTGTTTTGTTACTTTTCCTTCCTCTCAGGTGATGTGGCTGGCAGACAGACACAGCGATCAGGAACTGTACACAGCTGCTAAACACTGTGCTAAAATTCACCTGGTTCAGCTGCATCAGACGGACGAATTCCTCAATCTGCCCCTTGGCCTGCTACTGGATATTGTCAAAGGTAGGGCTTTTCTTGGCTGTTTGTTTAAACACAGTCATTTTATGTGTATGAATAGGAATGATTGTGCGGTGAAGTGATTATAAGCAGTGGCATCTTTTCTCAGAGTATTTTCTCAACGCTTCTTCACTGCAGATGGTGTTCTGAGCTCCCAGAATCCAACAGTGGCCATTGATTCTTGGATAAACCACAACAAGGTAGAGAGAGAGGAGTTTTCCGGTCTACTCCAGGATAACCTTAAGGTATGTTTGTGATTAGATTTGTTACGCGGTAGTTGCGACACCCGTTTGTAATGCTTCCGACTGTTCTTCCCCACACCGGATTTCAAACTCAGGTCCCGTGACATTTGAACGCTACGACATCCTTACAGAAACGCCACTTTAAACAGCAGTACGTCAACGCTACTTTCGAATGACGCAATGACACCTGTGATTCACGCACACAGTTTCTGCAGCACAAATGGGCAGGGGAAAAAAAAGTATTTTTGGGTCTCCGCAGGAAATCGGTGAGAAGGTCCACATCTACCTGATCGGGAAGGAGGAAGCTCGGACACACTCCCTGGCCGTGTCGCTCCACTGCGACGAGGACGACACCGTCAGCGTGAGTGGTCAGAACAGCTTGTGCCACCAGATCACCGCGGCCTGTAAGCACGGAGGAGACCTCTACGTGGTGGGAGGTTCCATCCCTCGCCGCATGTGGAAGTGTAACATGCACACCATGGACTGGGAGCGCTGCGCCCCTCTGCCCAGAGACCGCCTCCATCACACCATGGTGTCTGTCCTGAGCGAAGACGCCGTTTACTCCCTGGGGGGCAAGACCCTGCAGGACACCCTGTCCAACGCCGTCATCTTCTACACTGTCAAAGACAACATGTGGACAGAGACCAGCCAGCTGGACACTGCTGTGTCGGGGGCTGCCGGAGTCAACCTGGGAGGTACCATCTACCTGCTGGGGGGGGAGGAGAACGACATGGACTTCTTCACCAAGCCGTCCCGCCTCATCCAGTGCTTCGACACGGCCAGTCAGAAGTGCCGGATCAAACCCTACGTGCTCCCTTTCGCGGGCTGCATGCACGCCGCCACCCACATGGACGTGATCTTCATCGTGGCCGAGGGTGATTCCCTGGTCTGCTACAACCCCCTGCTGGATAGTTTCACCCGTCTGCGCTTCCCAGAGATGTGGAGCTGTGTGCCTTCCCTCTGGAAGGTGGCCAGCTGTAACGGCTGCATCTACGTTTTCAGGGACAAGTGTAAAAAAGGCGATGCCGCCACATTGAAGTTCAACCCTGCCACCTCTGTAGTCTCTGTTATCAGTGGCATTAAAATCCTCCTGACCAACTGGCAGTTTGTGTTGGCCTAAACTCTTTCCCCCGGACGCCGACTCACTGTTTGAAATCATTTGAGACGATGGAATTGGAAGGATTGGGGATGGACTCATTTTGACCACATTGTGAGACTTGTTGATTTGTGCCTGTAAATGTTTTATTAAGCTGTAGTTCCTTTTCCTGAACAAGTCACAGGTGGGTGGTTTGGTTTTGGATTATGCATGGGACAGTTTTAGTTTGACAACCAATCATATATTTCAACCATTGTCTACAATACACAGCATCCTTACTGTGGAAGATCCAGAAGATCCAATCTTCACCTGTGTTATTATTGCTTCACCCGTGTTTGTTCTGGTAAGTTCTCACAGCAGTGAGTTTCGGTTGTCTTACCGAAAAGCTGTGTTGTGATTGAGTGCAACTCGTGTGAAACCAGTTATTGTACATTGTCATGCTTTAGGTTGTTTTGCTGCTTTTGTATCTATACATTTCGTGCTGTACTTGTGCATGAAATAACTCAGTATTATTGTACAGTTTGAATATTTGGTGATGCTGGGTGTTATCATTCACACACGAAGGACTACCAGCAGTATCTTAGTTTAAAATTGTTTTGCGTGCTTCATTACAACTTAGTGTAAAGCCTGTCTGTATAATTTTGGATGTTGACCATGTTTAATATTAACTCCACATTAATACCAAATTAGTATTGTTCCCAGATGACGCTTCGCATAAAAACAAGGGGTTATGCAGTGACATAGACATGACCTATAACCTGGGAAAGGTGTCCCATCTTGGGAATGGCAAGGCGATAAAAAAGCACCTATTTGTATCCCAGTAGAGGTTAAAGGGGTACGAGGGGAGAGAGCGCGCCCCACTAGGGAGGCCAGTGCTGCGATCCCATTGATGTTTTTCAGGAGGCTGTGGAGGTGAAACTTAATCCCAGTAACATGTCTAACTTTGTGAACTATTCTGAGCATCAGATGCTGACGCTAAGGTGAGGGGTGGGGGTTGTGGGCGGCACATGTGTGCCAGCCCACTAGAATAGTCAGCCACTACAAGCAGTGATGGACTCGCAGATTGCCAATGTTGTGAAATAACTCTTGTTTATGGGACCTTCTCAGGGCACACCGACCCTTGTGACAGACTTAGTTCAGATTATTTTGGATTTTGTAGTATGTACAAAAAAAAAAAAAAAATCACCTTCTGAAGAGTTTTGCATTTGACTCCAGGGTTTGGTGTTTGTCTTGTGCATTTGTGTGAGGGTAGATGTGTAAGAGCTGCAGTGACCTCAGGACTTTTCAAAGGGTATAGCAGGATTCCTACAGGGACACATGGTCCAGAGTGACAAGGCCATCTGCTCTAGCGCCAGCTCCGAGAGGGGGGGGGGGGGTGGACGCAGGGGCACTGAGAATTCCTTCGCTGGGGTGTGGAGGGAGTAGATATTTTGGGATACCACTGCCAGCACTTCGAAGGGAGAGGTGTACCTTTTGGCGTTTTTCATACCAGAATTTCAAGGGAGAACTTGTAAACATCTAAATGGTGAATTGGAATCTTTGGATTGAGGGAGGTTTGTTGTCCTCAAAAGATTTCACTAAAGATATGGATGGGCAATGAAGGTCTTGGTTTGTTGGCCCTTTAATATGGTGGATCCAGTTTCCTTTCTGTCCCAGCACAACCGGAGCTGAAAGGTCTGGATCTTAGGAAGCCTCTTTGGCACGGAACTCTCAGAGGATCGTCTTTACAGGATCTTTTGAGACTTAACCTGTGCATGGCAAGGATATACACTCTTGCTCTCCCACTGAAAGCGTAAAAACACCTCAGCGGATGAATATTTTTATGAGGCACCTTGCAGCAGAGATGGGCCAGGACCAAACCAAGCAGCAGATAGAAAAGGGCCTTAAGTTGTATCAGTCCAACCACACAGACAAAGCCCTCCACGTCTGGACCAAGGTGCTGGAAAAGACCTCGGATCCTGGAGGGAAGTTTCGGGTTTTGGGATGTCTGATTACTGCCCACTCTGAGATGGGAAAGTATAAAGAGATGCTCAAGGTAAGCCTACTAACATCCTGTCTGAATACTGCCCAGTGATCTTGTACCTATACAAATTAGGTAATGACGTTTGTTCAGGGAAGCTATTATTTCTAATGGATGATGTTGGTTCTGTTGATGGGTGGGGAAAATTATTTAGAAAATGATAAACTGCTTTAATCTATGTGAAGTAAATCATGACAGAGTTGGAGACAATAGGAAAACACTTTAAGTGTGGAGGGAAGTTAACATATAAGGAATCTGATGAGGGGGTGCTAGGGCTCTCATTAATTTAATGTGTCATCAAATGTGTCAGGGACAAATATTAAGTACGTTTTTGTAGGTCTCCTGTTGCAACCATTACAGCTTTTCAACTTTGGCCAAGTAACTAGGGAATAGGACTGTGGAACATGTTTTTTTAGGGTCTTCTTGATTGAATCTTGATGACTACTGGTTGGTTAATTTGTGGCTTCCGTGGGATGCAAGACAAAGTGAGTGCCTTGCAACCAGAGCTTCAATGCAGCGCTCCTTGTTGACATAAACCTCCTTACTCACCCACAGCGTAGTGAAAACTTCATTAACAACTTACCAAGCCCCAGAAACTAGAGAACCACCATCTTCCATCCATGCGACTCAAAAACCCTGTGTCAATGGAGGGAAAAACGTGTCTATATGATGACTAAGCTAGGTTTAAATCCTCAACCTATAAATAAAGTTTTCAATTAAATACACCATTTCAATGTGTTTTAGCCACTACCAAGGCCTTGTGTTTCTGTCCTGCTCCTCCCCTTCACACTGCCTTCCCTTCTTCAGTATGCTTTGGCCCAGATTGATACAGCCAGAGAGATGGAGGACCCAGACTTCCTGACCGAGGGCTACCTCAACCTGGCACGAAGCAATGAGAAGTTATGTGATTTCCAGAAAACGGTCTCTTATTGCAAAACCTGCTTGAACATGCAGGGCACCACAGTGAGTTTACAGCTCAATGGCCAGGTGTGTCTGAGCATGGGCAATGCCTTCCTGGGCCTCAGTGTTTTCCAGAAAGCCCTGGAAAGCTATGAGAAAGCCCTTCGTTACGCACACAATAACGATGACAAGATGCTGGAGTGCAGAGTGTGTTGCAGTCTCGGAAACTTCTACGTCCAGCTCAAGGTATGGTTTCAGGAACCCAGCTTGAGATTATTAGTTCAATAAGCCTGCAGGATTTAAACTGCTTCCATGAAATTGTCTTAAACTGAAAACACACATTGCATGACAGATAACAGTCAATTGTTTTAGCTCATGGTTAGATTGAAAGAATCAAATTTAATTTAATAAATGTACTTTTTCATTGCGTTTCATTTAAAGCTGTTCTGTTTTACATGCCCACTGTATCCAGAGATTGACTGGACATGACTTAAGTCCAGGGTTGTATCTATACTATGTGTCTACAACATAGAATGACAGAGAAAGGCAGGCTTGTCGCAGACACACGAGGTACCCTTGACACTAGAGATTTGTAAGAGTAATCCTCTGGCTTCCCAGGGAGGATTGGTTTCAATGAGTTTGTGATGAGGTGGTGTTCAAAGAATGCACTCGCATGTCGAGTTCTTTCGTGAAACAAAAAATAGAAAAGCTTTCAGTCAACAAACACTCTGGTAGCTTCTTTGTTACTACAGTCTAGAATCTTCCGTTCATACAGCACAGGCAAGCTAAGTTGTTCACGTCTACACCCAAAGTAGGAATGCTCAAGCATGACAATACCCTAAAGCTGATACTAATACACCAATATTGATGCGATATACAATACATAAGGACGTTTCAGTTTTTTATATGTTTGTTACAGGAGATGAATTAGGCCTCACTAAACTATTCTCCCCATATCCTGGCAGGACTATGAGAAAGCCCTCTTTTTCCCCTGCAAAGCGGCGGAGCTGGTCAACGACTATGGCAAGGGCTGGAGCCTTAAGTACCGTGCCATGAGCCAGTACCATATGTCAGTGGCCTACAGGAAACTGGATCGCCTGCCAGATGCCATGGAATGCTGTGAGGTATTGTCTATTAGTGTCCTACAGACAAGCCCGGAACTTAGGTTTGTTAGTGTGAAAAGTATTGTAATCATCATATCAAGATGGTTCTGACACCAACCACCTTGAAGTGTATGGATCCCAGAGTGGGATATTTAGGCTGGAGATAGACCACTGTGATACTGACAGGTGCAGCTGGCAGTTGATCTGTTGTACTGGACCTTAGACCCTGACAAAAATATGCTCTGTTAGGTGGTGGTTTATGGTGTTAATGAAGAGAATGGCTTTGGTCTTAACTCTGTTCTAATTATGTACTGTTCAGAAAATAACTTGATGTCATTGCTTCGGACTGCAGGAGGACTTAGTGAGGACTTAGTATTAGCAGGGCAGAGAGGTACTTTTCAGATTTATTACTTCTGCAGAATACATTTAGCCGCACAATTCATTCATCCTGTCATACCTAGAATGCCATTGTACACATACAAAATCCTGGAGTTAAATCAGTGGCAACAATGTCACAGTATTTCCATCTGTAGCAAAAGCATACTGTATCTAGTAGACATTATCATACATCACTGCGATTGGAGACCTTGAAAATACTGAAGGGGATGAGGCAAAACATTGTCCATGCTTTTGACCAAGTTGATATTTTCATTAAACAACTACCTATGCCCACACCAGCGAGGATTTCACAGTGGTTTATGTATTTTCTTGCTCCATTTCTAAAGGTCAGTTAGAATTAGAATTTACTGAAGCCATGCAACAGCAATGTGAAAAAAAGATGAGCTTGGTGATTAGTGTCAGTGGTCTTTTAAGTGTGTGTATTTTGTGTCTATATTGTACGTTGTATGAACAACTCAACCTAATTTGTTTCCAGGAGTCCATGAAGATCGCACTGCAACATGGAGATCGTCCTCTTCAAGCACTGTGCTTACTAAACTTTGCTGACATTCACCGCTGCAGAAATGATGTTGATGTAAGGTGCCATTGCTAAGTTAGGAACGTGTATCATAAGATGTTAACTGTTCATCTTACATTGATTGTATTTTAAAGTTACAGTGAATATTCCCTTTGAAATCTTTTTCGTGTCTCCAGAAAGCACTGCCTCGCTACGAATCCTCAATGTGCATTATGACAGAGATTGGAAATCGCCTTGGACAAACACAAGTCTACTTGGGAGTAGCAAAGTGTTGGCTTCAACAGAAAGAACTAGACAGGGTAGATATTACCTTTCCAACTTTTCCTTCCCCGTTTCTTTCCCTCAAGAATGTTACAGCTGTCTTGTGAGATACATTCCTGATGAAAAATGTGTGTTTTCCTCCACCAGGCCCTCGAGTCTCTGCAGCGAACACAGGAGTTAGCTGAGGCTTTAGGAAACAAGGTTTGCGCAGATAATTCATACTTTCTTCAAATGACCCTGACACATGGGCTACACGTGCATTCAGTTATAAAACATCAAGATACATTTGTCTGAATTTTAAGTATTAACAGTGCCCCTTTATTGAGTGTCACTGTGTGGTTTCTAACTTTCAACTTTATGGTTGTTTGTTATGCTATTTAAAATGTTCTTGTATCTTAATTTGTGGTGTTGAGGTGCTATACAAATAGACTTTCCTGACTTTCCTGTGCATGGCCTTCCCCTCAGCTGTGCTCGTTGAGGGTGCACTGCCTCAGCGAGGGGATCTTCCGCAGTAAGGAACAGCAGGAGGAACTCAGGGAGCAGGTGGTGAAGTTCCTGCAGTGTGTGGAGGAGCTGGAGCTGTACTGTGGAATGTGCGGCGAGTCCATCGGGGAGAAGGACCAACAGCTGCAGGCTTTACCGTGCTCCCACATCTTCCACCTCAAGTAGGTGCTCTTGCTCTTCTCTGTACCTTGAAACTCTTTCCGTTTATGAGTATTTCTTTTTAAATCTTTTTTTTTCTTTCCAGTGTATTTGTGTATTAAAAGATGCCGACGTCTGGAGAGTGATTGTATACTTTGTAGTAGTTCTCACATATAACTGTCTGTTCTAAAAACGTCAGAGTTCAATAGAGCATTTGACGTTAGTTCATGTTTTATCTTCGAAGGTGCCTGCAGACCAATGGGACTAAGGGCTGTCCTAAATGCCGTCGGTCCTCTATGAAACCTGGGTTTGTGTGAGGGTCTAAGACATGTAGCTGCTTGGGATCTACAGGATTCTCCTGGATCCCCCTCCTCAACCCCTGGACTCCTGGTGTAAGTCAGACAGCAGGCTGCCTCTGGAGGGGCAGAACGCTGAGCAGATCGCCAGCTCTGACTCTCCCAGGACGGGGACCTCTGGTACTGTGGAGACTGCTGTCATGACTGGTTCTGTACGGACATTATGTCTGTCCTGGCCGAGATAAGGGAAAACTGCAAACTGACAAGTTAACTTCGAAACCAACTTTGAAGACCTTCGAATAACCTCATGATTATTTGACATGGTATTGTTTGAAATAACATTGCAAATATGTGGCAGAGAATTATGTTCAACGACAATTGTTCAACTTTTGTTTAAATCTCTGGCCACAACATATGGCATTCAGATATCAGTGTATAGAAATGACCAGCTGATTCAGATTTTAATATCACTGTTTAATTCTAATGATACTATATACTGTATTTAGACTTATTCTTTTTTTGTAGTTTGGTAGGAGCATATTTTCATATCCGGGTAGAAAAGATAACATTAAGGCTTTTAATTGGTTACCTCAGCTTATACTGATCAATGTTAATACTTTACAGTACCTTTATCTGTTACAATTGTCTTGATTTAAACTGTAAATTGTATTTAGGTAAAACTAACTCATCTTAAGAAAACAAATACTAGTATGTCTTTATAAAAAAACATGGTTAAGCAGCTCTTTTCCTTATTCTTAGTGATGAGGAATTGTTCAACACACATTGTGTTATTCATAGAAATTCCTGTCCAGCATTTATTTCTGGAGAAAAGTTCCCCTTGTGTTTAACAGTAACCGAAATGTGTTGTGATTGAAGTCAAAAGATTGTTAAGGGAAACCTTATGTTATTGGGAAACGATCTTACCTGACCAATCATTTGCATGAACAATACTCTGTAAAGATATTTATTTGATGAATCTACTTCTCTGGTGGTGCTCTTGTAGCTATGTGTAAATATAACTGGTACTTTAGTTAGCTTCATGAATGTTTACTGTTTTGAGGACAACAGCCGGATTGACTTAAGATGTTGAAATTTAAAGAACTTCTCGGAATGAAAGTGATACTAAAAAGAGCAATAACTCAACACTTGTTATTGCATGCTTCCTTAAGCATGTAGAGCAACTGTCAGATGATCAAAGTGAAACTGTACAAACATGATGACTGTTTATTTATTTATATCAATATTTTGTACATGTTTAAGTAAATGTTAAGGCATATTTTAACATTCATATATTGAGAAGTATGTATTTCATACTGTGAGAAGTACAAACATGTTTTCTAGGTGGTGTTAATCCTAGTTTTCAGCATGAATTTATCATTCAGCACATTGTACTTTATGGGATTTGAAATCAAACTGTAGATTTACTGTACATACAATTCTGCTTAGGGTCTTCCCCGAGTTATATCAAAATAACGACACAGTGCAACTTTATGATAAAATCCATTAAATCACAATTTGTGTACTGCATTATCACCATCACTTTATCAAGTTCTGCTAAGTATAGCTTTTACCTTTTTTCCTTTTGTTGTCTACCTTTAGTATGATTGTTGAACTCGTTTGCCAAAACTAATATGCTAGATATTGTTGGAGCCAATGTCGTGTCTGATATTCTGATATTGATATTCAGAGTAAAATATGTTAATATTTCCCTGCTTTGCCTAAAACAATTGATAAAATAATCTAGTGTAGTACATTTATAATGGTGAAAAAGCTGCCTTTCAGTGGTTTAACTACCTCGGCTTGTTAATCCATTCTTTGCCTTAGAAGAGTTGTGCTGTACAAATACAAGGTCAACCAAGTCCTGTTGGTAATGTAGACTTTCACCTTGTACACAGGTTATTATTTTTTTACATAAGTCAAAATCTTAATTTGTGGCCAGCAGCACATTGTAAAGAACACCTAAGAATTTAAATGAGCCAAATACCAATAGTTATGTAGTCAATATATAAATTGTGAAACTCATATGTACTGTAAATGCTTATTTTCTATGGATTGTTGAAATAAAAGGCTGAATTTATTTGTATTCTATTTTATCGATAAAACATGTGCGTGCTGTTTCCTTCTAAATACTACTATAGAAAAAGGTAAAGTACTTTTTTTATTACTTTCATAAGTATTTAAATCTTCAATGTTAACGATTGTATCGTCACAGCTGTGAGAAAACAAAGCTTGCAGACAGGTCCAAACGATGAGGAAAATATACTCTGACAAGAAATTGGTTATGAACCAGTTCAACTTGAATGTCAGCATGAACAAAACCCTACTTAATTATCAGTAAGAGCAAAGCCTGTGTCAAAGAAGAGAGACTACAGTGACTGGTCATACTAATGGCAGACTACCTGGAACCTTCACTTTCTGAGGAGGACCTTCTTTGTCCAGTGTGCTGTGAGGTGTTCAATGTCCCAGTTGAACTACGTTGTGGCCATTTCTCTTGCAAAGCTTGTCTACAGAAACTATGGGCACGGAAAGGATTTCGGGAATGCCCCGTGTGTCGCACTGTGTCAGTGGTAGAAAGGCCTCCTATCAACTTAGCACTAAAGATAGCCGCAGAATCTTTTCAGGAGCAAAGGACATACAAGAACACAGTGGAACTTTGCCTTCTTCACAAAGAAGAACTGAAGCTATTTTGTCACAACGATGACGAGTTAATCTGTTTGGTTTGTCGGTCATCCAGGCAGCATAAAGTTCATGAATGTTTCCCTGTGGAGGAGTCTGCTCTGGATAAAAGGGTAAGTCAAAAACGGTTCACTTTGGTGGTTAGGAAAACAAGCAGTAGGCCATATTCTGGCCAGCAGGTGTGGAAATTTAGCAACACGTTTTGATACTTGCATCCCTTCAGCAAAAGCCTCTGCCCATAGCTTGAATCAACATCATAAATCATCATCATATCATTTTTAAACTAATATTTCAGAAAGAGGTCTCTGCAAAGCTTGATTCCTTTCACAAACATCTAAAAATACTGATCAAGACTAAAGAAGATTGGGGGCATACCAAACTGTACGTTAAGGTATGTATTTTTTATTCATCAGGTATAAAAATGGCAACAATCACAACAAAAGAAAATATCTAATTCTACTTTGAATCTGCAGACTCAAGCAGACCAAACTGAGAAGCAGATCAAGGAAGAGTTTGCAAAGTTACACCAGTTTCTATGGGCGGAGGAAAAGGCTAAGCTGGTGAAGCTGAGAAAGGAGGAGGAAGTGAAGACCACACTGATTTCTGGGAAGCTGGAGAACATTGAGGAGCAGATAGCAGACCTATCAGGCATCATAGCTGATTTGGAGAAGACTAGGAGAAAAAATGACTTACTTTTTCTAAAGGTGTGTCTTTTGCTCAACATTTGATCTTTAAAATGTTTAGAAAAATACTTACAAATCTTAATTTACTTTGATTTGGTACCCGTATTCCAACTACAGGACTACAAGCAGACTAAGACCAGGTGTGTGCAGTAGAGTCCAATGAATGAAAAATTCAAAGATTTTGTAGTTCTACAATCTAAACAATATAATTAATCAATCTAATTTTGGATGATTCTTTTCACCATTTCTTAGGAGCAAATACACCTTGAGGAATCCAGAGAGCTTGAGAGATATTCTGATAGATGTAGCTGGACATATCGGATCCCTCAAGTTTCAAACTTGGAGAAAAATGAAAGATATTGTGCAGTGTTGTGAGTTCACATCTTTTACAAAATGTCCTTCCCATCGAACAGAAACAACTAAAATACCCATAAACACTAATAAATCCGTTCATTTTCACAGATCCAATCACTTTGGACCCTAACACAGCACAGTCCAATCTGAGCTTCTCTGAAGAACTCACCTGTGTGGAGTACTGCTCTAAACTAGTCCTTCCAGACAACCCAGAACGTCATACTCACCGAATTGCAGTGCTGGCCGCTAAGGGGTTTAACTCTGGTAAACATAGCTGGACTGTAGAGGTGGGGCTAAGCAGTGACTGGTACATAGGGGTGGCTCGGGAGTCCATCCAACGCAAGAGCACTGTTTTTATGAGCCCATCAGAGGGCTTCTGGGTGATAGGCTTGTGCAATGGAGACAAGTACTGGGCTCAGACCTCGACACGGACCCAGCTGTCTGTTAGGAACAGGCCTCAACGCATCCTTGTGGAGCTGGACTATGATAAAGGCAGAGTGGTGTTCTTCAACGCTGCAGACCTAACTTCAATACATACTTTCAAAGACAGGTTCACTGAGAGGATGTTCCCTTATCTGTCACCCGGCATGAGTCAGAGCGGAAAAAGTTGCATCCCAATGAGAATATGTCCGCTGACGATTTCTCGAGTACAATGGCCCAAAACTCACTGAGCCGGTTACTTACGCTCAGTATGACTGTGTTAACGCAGAGACAGTGGAACAATGAAAGATTCATTTCAATCAGCAAGAAATAATTATTTACTGTGGTTCAAGCGTGATTATTACTGTTGAACATTGAAGTGATTTAGACATTTGAATTAAAAACTCATTCCTTCTCTTTTGGTTTTGTTTTCCTCTGAGTTGCCATGTCTTTAAGTCTGGAATCCAGTTTTCTGTGCAGATAGGCCTTCTTGTTAGGATCCACTGACTTGTCCTTCTGTCCACTGCCAGCATAAAGCACGCCCTCTTTGCTTATCCTCATCCTAGCATGGGACTTGGCTTTGTCCCCACAGCCATGAACCTGAATAACACATACAACCAATCACCACCAGATATATCATGAATGAGATCAGTTGTAGGTATTTAAGATATTCCCACCTAGAAAAATCGATGTTGTTTTACCTCAGGTATGTGGTGGCTAAGACAGTACTGTCTATTACAAAACTGGCAGAGCTGTCCTAGTAAAAGAACCAAGGCTTTGCATTTGACAAAACTGCACACGCTCTCTGCCTTCACCACAGCACTGATGAGCGCATCAAAGTTGTCTTCCACAGTAGCGGCAGCTGCAATGTCAGAGGCACCTGCTTTTGTACGGCTCTTCCCTTGATGGTGAAGGAATAAAACAGTTTACAACATAGCATCAACATGGAGCACATTTAAGTGGTTCACCAAGGAACATGGTTGATTATGTATATTGTGTGTGTGTGTGTGTGTAAATTTGACAAACCTTTGGACTTTGCCTTCTTAGTGGGCTGACTTTGCATCGTACGGACAGCATCTTGCTGCTTTTTCAGTTCCATGTTCTCCTCCCTTCTCTCTCGCTCCCTTCTCATGCGTTCCAGATGGAGAGTCTTTAGGTCCAGTAGGGGTTTATTTGAAGATTCGGCTTTAGGTTCTGGATCAATCTCTTCCACTTCCTTCGCTGTGGGGTGTGGGGGCCTGTCCCCCACCTCCCCCTTTTCAGGCCCCGGTCCTGATGGTGGTGGTCTGGACACAGTGATGCATCTGTCCCTGCCCTCTCCCTGGCTCTCGTGCCTCAGCCCCAGCTCCTCAGAGATCTGGTGGACCAAGAGTCTGTCATGGGAGTTGAGCGAAGATGGGAATCGTAGTTCCGGCAGGTTTGGCTCCTTCAGAAAGCCCTCGATTTGATCCTTGATCTTGGTGTATTTGTTCTTTGTCTGTTCTTCCTCTGTGAGTGTGGAAGAACCGTCCTTGATGTGAGATCCTGAGGTGGCCTCTCCTCCCTTGCTTTTACTGACAGTTGGGTTCTTGTGTCCCATCTCTACCTTGCCCCCTGGATGACCCCCGACCTTGCCCCCTGGGTGAGCCCCGGCCTTCTGTTTAGCAGAGGAGGAGCCATTAGTATTAGCATTCGTTTTGGTCTCTTTGTGGTCACGGGTGTAGTTCTGTGGCACGATATCCTGGAGGTACTCGAAGGCTGTCCGGACCTCTCCACCTTCAGTCATGTGGTCAATCAGGGACTTGAGGAAGCCATGGTTCTGTACTGTCTGCGTATCACACACCACAGTCAGGTGACGCCTGGCCCGGGTCACAGCCACGTTGATTCTTCTGTCTTCAGCGAGAAATCCAACTTCACCTGAGATAGAATAAACACATTGAAACCAATTCATCACAGAAAGCCTTAAGCAATATGCAAATATGGCTTTAAGAAAAACGGATTACCTTTCCTGTTAGACCGCACCAATGAAAGTACAACAGCTTCTTTCTCTCTTCCCTGGAAGCCGTCCACAGACTTGATCTCTAGTTCAGGATGTTTGGCAGAGAGCTTCTGACGCAGTAAGTGTACCTGGAGAGAAACAGCAACCAAACTGTTAACCTCTTTCTCAAATCCTCTTTCTCCACATTGGTGTTTTAGTTGAGGTTAACACCACAATGACGTACCTGTAAATTGTACGGGGCGATAACAGCAATGTCTCTGGCCTTCAACCCAGCTGTGGTCAAGGCGTTTATGTGCAAGTCAACAATGTCCACCTCACCTGGGGATTCATGCTGATGAGTTTGGTAGAGGATTGACAAAGTGATACGAAAGGTCTCTGGGCTAGATTTCTACTCGGTTGAGTCATAATTGCGTAGTTTGGCGCAGGGGGGGTGGGTTGTTGTAGAAGGCAAAACGTACCCTGATTGCCTTTCGATTGCTCATCGGCCACCTCCATCTCACTCAGGCCACAGCCTGCCGTGTCAATCAGGAGAAGAGGGGTGCTGGTCTCTTCATTACTGAGAACGCCAGGAAGATCCCTGAGAAGAAGACAGATAACAACATTACTGACGTCTTATTTAACGCTAGTTAATATTATACAGTGTTTCCCACAAAATGTGATTGTATTTGTGTGTAAAACTGTGGATCTGAATTTCATAATTTGAAATTGAGCAGCTTCAATTTTGAAATTTGAATTTCTGAAACTTGAATTATGGATCCGATTTTTTTTTTTTGGAGTGAAAACAAACCTTTTATTTTTTACTGAAAAGGTTATCAAATTGTACTTACTGGATTTACATAATTGAATGTACATAATGAGCAAGTTCTTACTTTAACAAGTGTTTCTCAACTGAACAGTGGGCAGTTAGCTTCCCCTGGTACATCTCTTTTGAGGCCCACTCCATGATGGCACTGTTCATGCGGTACTGCACGGTCAGCATCCGGACAACAGAGTCCCCATACTTCTGAATCAGCCTCTCCATAAGACTGACAGACAACCCTTTGGCTGCAGCTCTATAAGAGGCAACGATAAGGAAAGCAGTTTTGATCAAAAACAGACTAAATGTATTTGAAATGTCATTGATTAAGGTAAAAGTCCCAACAGAGGAAAATGTATTGTTTACGCATGTGACTTGATGGTGGGCGGCAGTTGCTTGTAGTCTCCAGCCAGAACGCACTTCCGTGCTTTCAGCAGAGAGATCCAGCAGCTGCTCTCCAGTGCCTGGGCACACTCGTCGATCACCACCCAATCAAAGTGATCCACTGGTAGGTACTTCAGAGGCCCATCAGCAGAGGCACCTGGAAACACAGGAAGTGACTTCAGAATGACTTTGACATCACTCCTGTTCATGCGATTAGAGCTACCATGTTAAGACCCACATTCTCAGCAATGGAACACAGGAAGTGACTTCAGAATGACTTTGACATCACTCCTGTTCATGCGATTAGAGCTACCATGTTAAGACCCACATTCTCAGCAATGGAACACAGGAAGTGACTTCAGAATGACTTTGACATCACTCCTGTTCATGCGATTAGAGCTACCATGTTAAGACCCACATTCTCAGCAATGGAACACAGGAAGTGACTTCAGAATGACTTTGACATCACTCCTGTTCATGCGATTAGAGCTACCATGTTAAGACCCACATTCTCAGCAATGGCTGCGATCACGTACCTGTGTTGGTTGATAAAACAACATCGGCACGCTTGAGTATCTGAGTGATGGCTGTTGCTTCCCTGGTTCTCAGCTCTTTCTTTAGCTCCCCAACTTCTCGCTTCAGATTAAAACGTTCTCCTTTGTCACGCATCTTCTTCATTCCCATCTTCATGGTACAGTGAAGGAGAACACAGTTAGTAACAAAAGTTATTGACTACAGTGAAGAACAAGCAATTGCGAGTGTGGAATATTCAGCTATGCAAACCACATGCTGGTCCAAGCGCTAAACTTACAAAGGCTTTATCGATGTCTTTGCGGATGTCAGCTATGATGTTAGTGTTGTCGCTCTGGGCTAAGACAGCATCCAGGGAGTGTTTCTGTATGGACTCCAGCAGTCTGGCAGGATGGCCCAGTCTCAGGACCTTGGCCTTGCATTTAGCCAGGCGCTCTACCAGGTTATCCACAGCAACGTTAGAGGAAGCACAGCACAGGACCTGCAACCATACAGAATGAGAATCAACGGGCACCTAATTAAAAACAAAGTTAATCATTTAAATTTTACATTACTCATTTTAGCAGACGCTCTTATCCAGAGCGACTTACATTAAGTACAGGGACATTCCCCCCGAGGCAAGTAGGGTGAAGTGCCTTGCTCAAGGACACAACGTATTTTTTTTGTTTTGCACAGCCAGGAATCGAACTGGCAACCGAACCGACAACCTTCTGATTAGTAGCCTGATTCCCTAACTGCTCAGCCATCTGACTCCCAATGTATCAAAGCCACGGATTCCTTTTCTCCCCAGTCACAAACACAGCACTGAACGACAGGTAACGCATTTCATCAGGATACACATTTCTAGATTCAGGACAAGCTTTACAGAAAACGCCTATGAAGCTGCCCCACTATACCTTCTGTCCCTGTTTTACAGCTTGGAGGATGACTTCTAGCACTGTGGTTGTTTTCCCAGTCCCTGGTGGCCCATGAATAACAGCCACTTCCCTCTGAGACAACGCAAAGGACACCGCCTCTCGCTGAGAATCATCTAGGCCTTGGTTGAAGAAAGCTACATCACCTGCGCAAAGAAGAGACATGAACTAAACCATTGCACAAAACACTTAGAATGTTGGTTTTTCGAGAGTAACCAACGCAACTCAGGATCTAGTTTTTTTTCTCCACAAAGTTTACATTGGATCTATGGAGATAATAATAATAATAACAACATGTAGTATAACTGAAATACGAGGCATATCAGAGTATGTGGATAAGGCAGCCTTACTGGATTGTAGCTGGGAAGGTTCTGAGTAGCCAAAGAGAACACCTATCAAACTAGATGCTGGTCCACCGCCGTATCCATTGAGTGTATTTAGGGCCCTGCCAACAAAGCAGAATTTGGTCATTGTAATGTTTTCAAAACCACAGCCATATTCCATTCATTAATACGCATTCATGGTCCACTGTTTACTCACTTCTTCATGCGTTTGTAGGTGACATCATTTGCAAGCTTCAGGAGGTTATAGAGACCATCCATGTCGATGTTGAGACCATCCTGGGTATCTTCAAAAGCTACTGTAATAGATGTCTGGCTGATGCGTGTCACCACCCCAGTACCAATTTGTGAGGATGGACTGCAACCACTCGTGTCATATAAACCCACAATGTCCCCTGTATAATTAAAGTCAGTAATTTAGTCATCTAGCATTTGTTTCATAATTAACAGAATTACCACATTGATACAGTTCAATCAATATATTAACATCTTAAGAATAAAAGCATGTCTGACAACACTTTTTCAACTTTCTTACCAGGCCCAAAGCTGTTACTGGGAAGAACTGAGCTACCAACATGCTTCCTTGGCTCAAGCACCAGAAGAGACCGTCCATATAGGCCCGTTGACTGACTTCCTATGTGAAGTTTCAGCAGACACACTCCTTTGATCTGAAGATCCTTCAGAGAGACACTCTCCTGCCATAGCCTTCAGATAAAACCATGGTTTAACAAATTGTGTTTCATTAGAGAGAGAGAGAGAGAGAGAGAGAGAGAGAGAGAGAGAGAGAGAGAGAGAGAGAGAGAGGGGGGGGGGGGGGGGGGGGGTGTATTACCTTGTCTCCTCAATCTCAGCTTCTCTCTCCTCCTGCAGGAGCTCAAGGGTCTTTGTCACGAAACGTTCAACTTCCATTTCTTCCTAAAAATAATAAGACCCATCTCTGACATCTGACAATAATAGCAACTGCTGATACTGCACATCTATACCAAGTAACGCTAGCTCTACCTTGAATGGCAGGCTAAAAACTGAGATGTGTTAGCTAGCTAGACGGTTCAATGTAATGCAATATAATAATGTCTGTGTGGCCGGGGCTTAATTAATTTACGTAGAAGTAACTTGATAAAGTGCTTGGGCACAGCAGGCTAGTTAATGCTAGTGTATAGCTAGCTAGCTACTACCTACTGTGTTTGTAGCTAGTAGCTAGCATATGCTTTGACAACAACAACGCTGGTTTTGCTAGCTAATAAGCTGTAGTCTCTGAATTATATAGCTAGCTAAAAGAGTCTGATTAACAGCACATGGTTTTGCTTGTCCCATAAGCAAGAAAATATGTTACCTGAGAGATCTGTCTTCTGACAGGTAGTCTACGTGCTTATCAGCGTTGCGTACTTAAATTATTACTGTGCAGACTCTTATTGTGGAAAAGCCAGCTAAAGCATGTCATTGAAGTAGGAAGTGTCTTCTTGGAGCTCATCGAGCAGATGTCAAAAGAGTGACACAGTCAACCTGTGTCTTGCTCCGAGGATTTTGTAAATGCATTTATCCATTGCAATTTTGGTGTCATGCGTTATTTAAAATATCGTCTTTCATTAAACTTATAAAGGCGAAAATATTTATTTTGCGTGGTTGTGTCAGCGAATTGTCAAAAGTGATTCCTGCCATACGCACATGCGTCAAGTTATTATTGCTTTGAAGTGGGTTGGTAGCTAGCTAGCTAGCTGCAGTTAGTTATACTCGAATTGTTTCACTGCACAGACTATAGTGGAAATGAAAGCTGCATACATCCTTCTGTACACTACAGCATCGATTCTGATGGTTAGTGCCACTCTGTCAAAAACGGATGCCAAGAAGCCCCCCAAAACTCAGGAACCAGAGGTGAGGTCGTACTAAACATTAAACTAAGCACAACAATCACTAAATTGTTGATTGCATTTAATTCTGTAATAGGGCTGGAAACCCTGGTTACAGCAATGGAAAATTAGGCCATTCATATTCATGACCAACTTGTCCATAAGTTGTGTTTCAACTTACTCATAATGATAAATGCTGTGTTAACAATAGGTATTTTATGTTGTAGACATCAACAGCTGAGTATGCAGTATTGGAGAGAGGCCTCGTTGTTTCAGACGCACAATGGAGAGACATCGTGAGGGAGGAGAAGAGATACTGTACCCAGGTTAAGCGTTCATTCCAAGGACCAGTTCTTGGATTCATTACCCCTGTAAGTCTGTAATCACATCTGATTATATCTACTCCCTGACCCTTTACCATCCAGTTGACAGTTATGAACAGAATTCCAAACTGTTGTATTGAGGATAACCACACAAGGTGTGTTGTCTAAACGTATTGCACAACATAGTAACATTTAAACGAAAATAACTTGTTTGCCCCGTATCTTATACATTTCTCCCCTCCAGTGGAACTCCCATGGGTATGACTTAGCAAAGACGTTTGGCCCTAAGCTTACATCTGTCTCTCCTGTTTGGTTACAACTTCGTCGCCGGGGACCAGAAAGCTTTCATATTACTGGCCTTCACGATCATGACCCAGGTATTGAATATTGTGTTGTTCAACGTTTTGCTTTACAGTATTTCTAACTATTAAAGTCTAAAACAGGATTTACCCCATATTCTACATCAATTACCCCATAGGCTGGGTCAAAGCAGTGAAAAAGTCTAATAGAAAAATCAAGATGGGTAAGTGGATTTTCTGGATATTTCATGTATTTCTTACGATCACCAGTGGTCATGTGACCAGTGGTCTACTCTATGTTCAGCCTCTGGCTCAGGCTCTCCTTGTCCCTCACTCTAGTTCCCCGTCTGTTGTTTGATGGATGGTCGTACGAGGACTACATGAGTGTGCTAGATAGCGAGGATGAAATTGAGGAGCTTGGAAGTGAAATGGTGGATGTGGCAGAGGTAACGAGGGACTCAAACTAACATCATTTGTTGATACATGTCAAGTGAATGAGTCATCCGTTATGTTACAGTTTAGTCACTTAAATGTGCTCATGCTATTTTGTTATCCTAATTACTTTGTTTTTGAAGACGGAAGGCTTCGATGGCTATACACTTGAATTATGGAGTCAATTGGGTGGAAACAAGAGGAAGTATGAAACATAATTCTGATCTCCTTCTATTCATAAGTTATAGAACATACAGGTATACATCTAATACTATAAATATCTTCCCCTACAGGGAGCTGGTTCACCTGGTGACACACTTATGTGAGACTTTGAAGGCTAAGAAACTAGACTGTGTGCTTGTCATCCCACCTGGAGTGACAAGGTACACACCCATCAGATACTGATGTCACAGCCTGATTAACATAACCTAACTTCATCTCACCACTGTAATTTGATCTCACCACTGTAATCAGTTCAGGACAGCCAGGCATGTTTGGCAGGGCGGAGTTTGACCAGTTGGCTCCTGTAGTGGATGGATTCAGCCTCATGACTTACGACTACTCAACTTCGGGCCAGTAAGAGAAACATGTTATTGCTGAACACCATGCAGTGTCCAAAATATCAGTTTTTGGAAACGTATAGCAGCTAAATTAAGATTTGCTCCATCTCTTAGTCCAGGTCCAAGTTCACCACTGCCCTGGATGAGAGATTGTGTGTTCCAGTTGTCGCCAGGCTCCCATTGGAGACACAAGATTCTGCTCGGACTCAACTTGTATGGCTTGGATTTCTCTAGTCAAGGAGCAGAACCTATCCTAGGGGGCAGGTGAATACCACTTTGTACCTCACTATGTAGTACCTTGCCGTTTTTTTCTTGTGAGCAAGTCTCACCTGAATTTTACTCTTGATCCTTTGTCTGCTTCTGCAGGTACATTGAGATGTTGAAAGAGCTGAAACCAAGGCTCCTTTGGGATGAGCAGGCTGGAGAACATTACTTCAGTTTCAAGAGGTATGTGCACTTCCATTATATTTCGAATAAGAAGTTGTCAGGATGGTCATTCCTGGATTTCTTATTAAACAGTAGCATTCCCATTTGGAATGAAGCAGAGCGAGCAATTTCTGATATCCACTGAATGTGACAAAATTTTTATAACTTATTCCAGGAGCAATGGAATTAAGCATATCGTCTATTACCCAACACTGAAGGTAAGACTATGTTTAAACCCCATGCATATACACTCCCGTCCATATTTTCTCCCAACATTAACAACTTGATTTCTGCACTTAAATAGCTTTTCTATTTCTTTACAGTCTATCCACCTACGGATCGCATTGGCCACAGAACTAGGCACAGGCATTTCCATGTGGGAATTAGGACAAGGACTTGACTATTTCTATGACCTTTTATGAGAAAAAAGATAATTACTCAAAATGGACATAGAGCATGGCCACATCCCTGGTCGATTGAACACTAGCATGTGGATGTTCTACTGTTTCTCAACTATCAAGTCGTTTTTACTAAACCATCAGCAAAGAAGAAAATATAAGGAGTCTGGAGTTATACACAGCACCTCTGCTGGGAGTCCTTACTGAAAAGATGAAACTGAACTCTGGAATCAGAAACAGGCTGGGCCAGTTAATTATCAATCAACATTGCTGTTCTTATACTGTGGCATGGAAGAGGTTCATGATCTGTACTCTGTATAATGTGAGTGTGCTTCTTGGATTTGTTTAAAAAAACAATGGAAATAAATAAGCAATACAGAACTCGAAGTAAAAAAAAAAATTTGATGTTATGTTCCTCTACAGTCATTTCTTTAAAGGATGTAAAAATTACTCGGACAAAAATATTTTTAAAATGTGGTTTAAGATACAAAGTTAATGCAACCAGATTCGAGCGTACTAGATCTTCTGCCACTGATGTGGGTCAGCGTGCAAAATGCGTCCAGTTGCAACACATTTATGAGTGGAGGAAATTTAAGAAATGTACAAGACAAATAGAAAATATACAGCTGCTGCATATGATTATGAATCATTCATAACATTTCTGAGAAACTGCAATTATAATCATTGTTTTCTTAGTGCTGAATTTGTTTTATAATTAACTATTTAAAGGTTGTGAAAGGTGACCAAATCTGCTCCATGGGTTGCTTGCAACCATTAACAATGATGTCTGTCTCACTATATACCCTGCCTAGAAGCTTCCTGGATGGGTGTCTGTCACATGACTGGAATGTAACAATGGCGTTGCCCTCTTTTTAGCTGTTAAAACTTGCCTTACATATAGCTACAAAATTCACTTGCAATTACAGAGCAGAATAAGATTATTTACAGAAAGTGATGTTGACTGAATATTCTGACCAGTTACCAGGTGTCGATCTATAACTACATGAATGGCATCTTCTTTACTGGCTGTGAGGGGAAAAAAGACAAGCTTTAATATTCATAGTAATTCAACTTTATAATCAAAGTTAAAAACAAACTACTAGTGTCTTTATCTTACCTGTGTATGATCCACCACTGTCTTTGACAAAGTCCTCCACTATAAGTGGCAGGTTAGCAAAGTCTGGACTACGCACTAGCTCAAACACAGAGGGCTGTGGAAAGGATACAGAACAATAAGAGTTATAATGGGTAACATTATCAAATTCAAATATGAGAAACAGTACCCTCAATTATTCCTTATTATATCTTCCACGCTTTTTGTTTGTTTTCCAGTGGTTTCATAAAAGAATCCAATCAGAAAGGCCCACTTTAAGATGTTATTATTATTATAACCCTTGTTGTTCTGCACAATATCTAGAAAAACAGCTGTATTTTACAAAGAGAAAACAAAATCACACGAAAATACATAATGTGAATGATCCAACCCATTCCATAAACACAAACCCCAGTGAGACTGTAGTCGCTGAAGATCCACTTCTGACCCTCTGTGGCACAGCAGAGAGAGGACACCCCCTGTCCAACTGCACACACAGGCTCTGGAGGTCACATAAATTGGACAGTTTCATGATGTAGTTGAATCCAGCCATTGTTATGAAACTGTAATTGAAATTGATTTACAGAATGGCTAATTACAGTTACGTTCAGTGTTTAAACTCACTTTGTTGAGAGGTGAAGTGTGTGAGGATCCTTGCCATAGAGCCACTATGGGCCAGGTCATTAAGTGCCCCTGGGCAGTCTGGGATCAGCAGTGCTTGGTAACGGGCACCTGAAACACGGCATCAGGACACTGACTTCTAAATACGAAAACCATGTTGACTGATTTTAACGCTAATTGATATGATCAATACCGGAAATCCGCTTCCCTAAAGCACTAGTCCCTATCAAAACAGAATCTCACCATCTATTGACTCTAGTTTAGCTGGTGTTGCGTATGACTTAGCACTGAAGTCTTGCACCCATCTAGCTGTGCTTTCATCTATCCCAACAAAGTCAATGGGCTTCCCCTGTAGCAAAGACAACAAGAAACTACTTAATTGTTACATTATTATAAATTTACGTCGACTTGGATTAAAACGGCTGTTCAATGAACGCAGTATTTTTGTGACATGTCCTCACCCCCGGTGTAGCCGTCTGTATGTTGAAAACTGGGCTGCAAAGACTGAATGACTGAAGGAATGAACGGGCTGACACACCTAAAGACAAAGAACTATGGTAATCAAAGGAATAAAACATGCAAAGATCTCTTAATCCAGGAGCATTTAACTGCACCACTGTATTTAATTATAAACAACAGCTGAAAGTGGCAAGCAGTTCAGCTTTTATCAGACCTACGACAAAAGGTAATAGCAGTTGTTTAGTCCGACTGAACCATAATTCATGATACATGCCAATTGCCTACAATGCCTATACAGTATACATCTAGTTGCAAGCACTTCAGGGTAAAGCTATGTTGCTAGGAGCAAGCACCCACCCAGCAGTTTTGCTGGATGTGCGTATAAAGGACAGTGACAGGAAAGGTATTGCTTATCATTTTGTTTATTACGTAGCAAATCTTACCTTGGGCTGCAGCACTTCCTACTATTAAACAAGTGGGTTTTGAGGACATTTTGATATTTTATCAAGCCCTTTGGAAACCTGGGTTCAAACGAGGCCCCCGAGGTGAAATTAAACAGGAAGTCGCATGACTATCCAAAAATTTCAGAATCCTTTCAAAATAAAAGTATTTAAAAGGTTAGGATACTGTCTATGGATAGGATTAGAGTTAATAAAGATTTTGATATTTGTCGTTACAAAGTTACATTATTTTGGTGGATTTTAAGTTACTGGAGGTTGTAAGAAACGAAATTCGTAGTCCATAAGAAAAAAATAAAACAATAAAAAGTTAAGTGCTAGTTTTCCCCATTTCAGATTTGTTTCAAACGCAGCCGAGTTAAAAAAAAAGAGTCAGGTTCGAGTTCAGAACATTTTAATATAAAACACATCGCCGGAACGGGCCAGGTGCCAAATCGGATATGCAATCCCACCTTTTGCTTCAAGCTGAGGCGCTCCAGTCATGGAGCTAATATAACGGCTCCAGTAGAGGTGGAGGCATGCTTGAAACTGTGGCTAGGCGTTTGCACAATAAATCATTAGTGACAATTGACAAAAGACGTCAAGCAAGAAAAAAACTAAGCTATTTTTAATAAGGTCATACTTAAAATATCATTAGATAGTTGGGGCAAACATTTTGGAAAAGAAAACATGCAATGCTACTGTATTTCACAATAGAACACTGGCTATCCAGCAGCCAGCTAGGGTTAGTTTGATCATTTTATAAAAATATTTGATGATGTAGTTAAGGGTGGGGTTGAGATTAATTCAATCAGGGAACGCACTGCTGATCTTAACCCATCTGTTGGCAATAGCACAAATATCTAAAACATTTGGCAAAAATATTTTCACTTCTGAATGCTTCCAGATTTAGTATGGCTCCTCCTTTAGATTTCGATAAAGGCAGCAAGTAAACATCATCCCAATAAGCTGAAAGACAGAGAGAGACACATCACCACAGCTATAATTTCATTGTGCTCTCATTTCAACACACGCAGAACAGTGAAAGCGATACGTGGAATTTTACCTGAAGAAAAGCAATTCCTATACCCACTGCACCAAGGATCTGCAATTGACTCAGGATGAATTCCTCTAACTTGGTGATGCAACCTCCCTAAAAGTTTACAAAAATCACAATTGTCAAAGAGGACATTCAAAGTCAGTCACCTGACAGATCCCAAATGGTCAACTCACCTCCACATTATAAATATTGCTGGGATGGTCCCTGCGACCACAGTGGTCACTGGGGGTTTTGCAGCAGCTGTCAGGGACCAGCCTGTCATTCGGTGCTGCCTGAATCCACACACTGGCTGACCAGTCAGAAGAGTTGTTACTGCCACAACACTTGAACTGAGAAACATAGGACAGAGAGGATAGAATATATCTAAACTTACATTAACATTAGCATTTACATATGCCAAGCAGGCAGTTTTAAGGTCTCAACATTCAAAATTGAAAGCATTACAGTGTGAAATACTCTGTACCTCTTGTTGAAGCTTGTCTACTGCTTGGGTGATGCTCTCTTCACCGGGCTGGTGATATTTCATCACCATTGTTTCCTTCAGGTTTTGTTTCAGCTGTTCATCCAACTATGCAGACACAAGCACAGGGCCGATTACCACCACTGCTAACAAGACTCATCATACACACTGACAAGCATACTGACACTGAATGTCCCATCCGGTAGTAAAGGCAACATTCCCTTCCCTCTTGTAAATATTGTTTATGGTCAAGTTGCTATTTTTTTCCATTCCACCATACCTGTCCAATGACTACAAAAGGGTCAGAATATATGAGACACAAAAATATTCCACTCCCACTCTCTCCACCCCCTCCCCTGCCTACCCCTCATCAATCATAAGCATTCTTAGTACAGTTTCAAATGACAGAACACGAAAAAAGAGAAAGAAATATGACAGAGAAATAGTTTGACACCAGGTTGAAATAGGTGACAGCAGACTATTTTACCTGATGGCATAGAGGGAAACACTGGAGTAAGAAAGGGGGGAAGAAAGAAAGATAATGAAAATAAGGGAACTCAAAGAGAATGGAGAGCATGCAAACATACAAGAAGGAATGAGAACATATGAATTGTAGGGTCACATTCTCAATGAATTAAAGTGTGAGAGTGAAGAATCTTTTCATCGTTACTTGTGCATGCAAGGTACATGCTAAGGTACTAAACATCAAAGGGATCCATATTGTATATAGCCTTTATATACATTTATATTTAGAGATGTAGGGTGATAGTTGATGTGAGGTGATATTTGACAGAATGTAGCATTTTATAGTGAATATTAGAGATTTTGTATTTATTTATTTACTTACCTCCTGGTAGTTGATATATGCCAGCACCCCAGCTGTAATTTCCAACAGGAAAATACAGAGCAACAAAACAAGGTACTGTAAAGGAAAGAGAGAGTGACAGGCAGATCTTAATAAAACATGCAGGTATCAAGAAGCAGCTGTATGTTTGTTTGTGTCAGTGAAGTAGTCATACTCAAATGACGTAGAAAAACATTGTTGCAGCATTGTAATAAGAATAGTGATATTTTGAGCACTATTTCGAGTTGTGATTATGTATCTACCATGACAAAAATGCAGAAATGATGTGCACCAAAAGGGCATGAGGAATATTAAAATAGATAATTCATCACAGAGAGCCTGGAGTATTTATATCACTATTTCTCTTTCTGTCTCTCACGATCCCACCCAGAAGTCCTAGTGCCTGCCTGTGATGCCGCTCATTCCTCTGGCGTGAGTCACTTTCTAAATTTGACCTCTTAAAGATACACCCAAGCCAGTATACTCTGTTATGTCTGACACTACTGTGTGCTCACCTGAGGGCATTACCTGTACTGTATACAAGAGTACCAGCCAACACAGCAATGACTTCTGAACAACAAGGATCCCAAAATCCCCAAAGGCTTAACCTTTAATACGTATAAACTCAAACCAGACTGTGTACATGTAAACACATACGTTCATATGTAAAAACACACACATAACTTTAAATTGTTGGCATTTCCGATGGTTAAATTGTATTCATTTTCATCATGTGATTGTGCATGTGTCATTGTGTGGGGAGTATTGGGGTACATACAGTTTACACGTCATGTGAGTCCTCTCTTACCACTATCAGAAGACTCTTCATCTCCTTCAGAGTGGCACAGCACCCTATAATCCCTGTCATTATAACGATGGCCCCAGCAGCTATCAAGATGTAGGCGGAAATGGAGTAGTAGCTGGAGCTGAGTAGACTGATATAGTCACTCTTCTCCACCATGGTCCACACTCCCACTGCCATAACAGCTCCACCTGCCAGCTAACACAACACAGTGCTATCTCTCAGTTCAATTCAAACCAGATGATCGAAGAAAAGGCATCGTAAAACACAGAGAAGTTTGCAATAACAGGAACATGCAGTTCCTGGTACCACTAAAAGTACACGAAACAAGGCTGTGCATAAGGCAGGAGTGTAGAGAAGCGAACTCACCCAGAAAAGAAGGTTAAAGGTGAACAGAAGATATTTTAGACATATTGTCCCACAGCTGTTAGTTTTTTCCTCAAGCACCATCCTAAAAGGAAGAGAATGTTCATTAGCAGTCATTAAAAACAGGTTATCATGCTGATTTACAGAAGGTCCGGTTGCACAGAACAAATTAAAGATGCAAGGGCATAGGTTTGGTGTGAATGATGGTGGAGACAAATATGTTTTATCACCCTAGATGCTAACATGACCTCTGCCCTGACTGGTCACTGATAGGGACCCTAAGTCTGCCCCAAGACATATGCCTATGGGCACATATATGGGTATACAGTTCACAGACCTGAGTTTACATTGAAGCCCACTCTAGAGACTTAACACGTGATGCTTTCATTTCTACCCATATCCAGTTCAGTCACAGTAGAGTTAAGATTATGATTGCATGACTACCCTGGACATGACAGTAAGTCTATTTAAAATAGTCTAATTATCTGGTCACGGTGGTTCTTGGGTTACAATATCTACATTGTAAGTGATATATTTTTATGAGAAAATTAAACCATGTTTTAACCAAGAATGCACTCAGAGCCTTCAAGTTATTTTAGCAAAATATTTATGGGACATGAAGAACACAGATGTGAAAGAAAAAAAAAATCATTTGATTTTAAACATCTAACAGCATGATCATTAAGTAGCGTACCGTAAACATAATCTGAAGTATTTGAAAGCATGCAAAAGGTTGTCATTGTGCAAAGGAGTGAGCCCTGATAAATTGCATGTTGTAAGGGGAATATATACATTTACAACTTGTCTCATATGCCAACCAGCAGCGATATATATATGTCTGCTGTCTCAGTAACTTTAACCTGGCATCCCAAAACACTTATACTAAATGAAGACACACTGTCAGACACCTGTCCCAACTGAAGATTAGTCAAATACTGCTTGTTTGATTGTTTTTCTATGTCCCTCCCGACAGTTAATTTCAAAATCTTTGAGTTAGCATAGATGGTGGGCCGGAGAAAAACATGGCAGTCAACAATTGGATTTTCCAACACACATCAAGAGTTACACAAGTGGTCAGGGATCCTGGTCTGACATTAGATTAAAATAATTATTCAAGAGAATATAAAAATATAACCCAAAGACTTCCAATGATGACTGAAGTTACTAATCAAAACAAAGTGACTTCACTACGTCATATTCTTAATATAACTTGAAACCACTCTTGTGTCATGGAAAATCCTCTGAACCCCCGTGTCCCAAAATATTAGCTTCTTACCTGCAGTCACAGCGTGGGCCCTGACCCCTAACAGCTCGTAGCTTATCAGAGTAAGTGTTCCAGTCTCAGTTGAACCCCGGGGCTTGGTCTGCTGCTCTCTCTGAAGGTTATGGACAACAGTGAGAACTCTTTGCTGACACAGAGACCCAAGCCTGGGCTGCTTTCTGCTTTTAGCAGTGGGACAAGTCTCACGAGCTAAATCTGGTGCATTGCTGCCATCCGCAGGGCATTCAGTGTACATACTTTAACTGGCTTTTCACCAGAAACTAAGGCCAATCAAAGTACAAGTGAAAGTTAAGACCTGATTGAAGTCAAGTCAAATTTATTTCTATAGCACATTTGTACAAACACACTGTTTTATACAAAGTGCTGTACAATCAGCCGAGGGTCAAATAAGGCACCGAAATAACTCAATTGTATATGCAGATATATTTACATTTAGTAGACACTCTTATCTAGAGCGACTTACAGTAAGCCCCTAGACATTCCCCCGGGGCAAGTAGGGTGAAGGGCCTTGCCCAAGGACACAGCGCTGTTGCACGGCCAGGAATCGAACCGGCAACCTTCTGATTACTAGCCCGACTCCCTAACCGCTCAGCCAACTGACTCCCCTATATATGCAGATATGATAACATTGCTGTACTTACATAGCCTAATAGGCTATGGATAATAAGTGGGTATTAAGATATGAACCTAACCTGTAGTGTCTGCATTTATATAAATATGAAAAGTCCATATGAAAATAATAAAGTTAGAGTTTCTTATTGACAGCAGCCCCCCCTGCTGGTTGAGGGGTCTATCAGCAGAAGCGTGTCCTGACACTGTCGATCCTGCTGGGTAGCCAACAACCTGAAGGAACAAACAGTATATATCATCTCATGGAGGAATGTAAGAATGTTCCCACGTAGCTGATTCACTAAGCATCTGTATAGAGGTGCATGGATGCCCTACCCAGCCAGCTGGGTCATAAGCTCCTCCATGTTGTAGCCACTCCTGCCACTACACTCATAGAAGACTGCCTGATACTGCTGTAGGAGGCATCACATGCACAGGATGAACAGGATACAGGGAGTGTCGTGTATACACAGTATTTCAGGATAGGCCTCCAGATTAAATGAAATCGTAAACTCATCGCGTTCCCCCTCACCTCCGCCAATCGCCGGCCTTCTCTGGTGCTAACCTCTCTCTTTTGAGCATCTGCTGTGTCCAGTTTGTTCCCCAGCAGCATCACAACAGCCCCCTCTGACTTCTTCTCCTATAGAGGAGGGAATTGGGGAGAATTGTTTTGAATGTATAATGACAAAATATCATTTTTCAAAACTTGAAAAACACTCTAACATTTTCAAGTTTATAAAATATGCCAAAATACATTGGGTTGTTGTTTTTATGCATTTTTATCTTAACTCAGATTTTCTTTATTCTTTTTTTTTACCCTTTCATTAGGTTTTCTTTGAAAGTGCCAAACAAAAACATACACTTTAAAGTGAATAAACAACAGGGATATATTATACCTATAGAGTACACCAACCAGAATACATCAATCAGCTATTTCAATCTGACTACCATGACACTAACCTGCACCTCGTCCAGCCACCCTCTGACAGCCGTAAAAGAGGGAAAGTGAGTTATGTCATACATGGCGAGGATTCCATCAGCCCTGCGGTAATACTGCTGGGTGATGCTACGGAACCTAAAAGACAGAAGGACTCAGGCGGTGTAACATCAAAGGTTTTAGACAAGAGTCTAAAAATGTCACATGACCCTTTCTGAGGTGCATTGGGTTTGTCTAACCTCTCCTGTCCCGCGGTGTCCCACAGCTGGAGGACGATGCTGGACGGACCGAGAGTCACACTCTTCATTTGGAAGTCTAACCCTGAGATCAGCACAGCCCAGAATGAGATCATGTCCATCTACAACAGTGAACACACTATGCTGCTCTCATTATCTTACTTACCAACAGTAGCTCTCATTGTGTTGGAGAATTGTCCTGTACAGTAATGTTGGATGAAAGAGCTCTTTCCCACTCCTGAGTTACCCAAGAAGACCACCTTAAATACTCGCTGAGGGCAGGTGACTCTGGCCTGGTTGTATGGGAACAAAATAAACATTGGTGTGGTACATGATTGAGTTTACATCCTTGAACTGTCATCACAAAACACAAGAACGTTTGATGAAAGAATTTAGACCAAGATCCGATTCATGACATTCATTGGCTTTAGTGAGTCTGGAGTGTCCCATCATAGTTTTGAAGAATGTACCTGCAATTCACCAGTCTGCACATCATTGTGACAGCTATTGGTTATATCGCAAGTTGGTAGTCTTCTCTTGGATGTGTTTGGCATGTCACCTGTGTCCTTGTCCGACTGACTGGATGAACTGAGCAGTCTTTAGAATCAGTGGGACAGAAAATGTGTTATTTACCATAGGACCAACCTTTCACATTTAATATATTCTCAAACTCAACAGATCATCCTTTATACAGACCTTTTAAATGGCTTGTCTTCTTGTAAGTAGTTACCTATTATTGAGCCTTTCTTCTGCAAGCGCTTTCTGATATTAGGAATCTATCCAAGCGTTAATGGGAGATTAGACAGAAAATGTTTTACATTAGTCATTTTGTTTGTTTACAAATCGTTTTGTTTCTGAGAGTGTGTGCAGTATCAGTGTGAAAGAGAGAAGGGTGAGCGTAAAACAAAAGCGACATTAACAGTTGATAAGGTTTATTCAGCACCAAACTAGTATTCAAAAACATGCTGATAAATCACTAGGTTCGCTAAGAACAAACCCTAACAAGCTCAGTCGGCAAGGTATCACTCTTGCTACATTGCATAGTATTGTGTATTTTCAGACTTCTTGTTCATAATAAACAAACACGTTTTTCTTGATCCGCTAAAGATCAAGCTTGCGAGATCTTGCAAATTTAGCTTAATTTTGTCAGCATCAACATTTTACATTCTCATTTTCAAAATATTATTCTTCAAACACTCAATCTCCATAAATAACGCTGCATTCCATTCACATGGAAATAGTATTTCCCTTTTGTTGAAACATTACAGCAAAATTGACCTACAGTTTCTGCAAAATTCTTCAGTTCCTCGACTACATGTATTCAGTACAGCCACATGGTATTGTAGTGCTGCTTTACACTGCCATTTTAATTAATGCTCCAAAAACAGTGTCATAAACGTCATCGTCCTTCCAAACAATAACCATCATCAACAACAAGAAATGGTCAGAGGATGACCTGAAGGGTACCAAACCTCAAAATGGTCAATAAAAACCATTTCATCTTGAGAGATGCGTTGAGCTAGAATGGGTTTAGGGAGTGCGTCCAGGAAGACCTCGTGTCTCCACAGAAGTATTGAGGGAACGGGAGTGGGAGAGGAGATCGCACAGATCGCCTTTGACTAACCCTCTTCTGGGACTGATGTGCATCTTTCTCATCCCGCAGCCTTTGGTTCATATCTCTGTGAGGAGAGACAGCAGACACATTTAAACATGCACCCTGTCTTTATGACCGATTGACTTTGCTGTAGATACCGATACAAGCTTCCACACATGACGCCACCACACCAGACTAACCTCAGTAGCTCCAGTTGTCTCGTCAAGCTGTCTTTCTCCTTCTGCATGTTCTTGGACACTTTCATCACATTTCTGGAGGATTAAGACAAGTCAAGTCAGACCCTCATTTCACCAACAATAGTTTTTGACTAGCTAAGCTTCCCTCCTCCCCGTCGCGTCACTTGTACATTTGTCTGCTTATGTGTTCCTGGGCAGTGTTGGCCTGGATGGAGTTGAGCTGGTCCAGGGCCCTCTGCAGCTGTTCCCTACTGGCCTCCAGCTGCTCCTGTAGCTGCAGGTTGAGGTTCTGCAGCTGCTGATTGTGTACCCTGATGTCCCCATGCTCACCGCTTAGCAGCTGGACCCTCGTCTCCAGCTGTTGAATTAATATGAGACACAGAGAGAGAGAGACATAGAGAGAGAGAGACATAGAGAGAGAGAGACATAGAGAGAGAGAGACATAGACATAGAGAGAGAGAGACATAGACATAGAGAGAGAGAGACATAGACATAGAGAGAGAGAGACATAGACATAGAGAGACATAGAGAGAGAGAGACATAGACATAGAGAGAGAGAGACAGACAGATAACTTATTGTACATCAATGAATATCTACTACAGACAGCAACAGTTATGTTGTGGGACTGCAGTCCCAGTTCTATCACCTCTCTCATCTTGGCAAGTGTGCTCTCCAGCTCTAGCTCCCGGGCTTTCAGCTCCTCCTGTAGCTGTTGTCTTCTGTCCCACTGTCTAATACTGTCCTTGAGTTGACAGGAATTACTGTAAACATCATATCTACAATACATGAAAAGACAGATCTGATCCATACCCATTACTACCTATTAATTCCCTTCAGATGGCTCTTTCAATTAAAGAATGAAAAGAAAAATAGAACATTGTGTACCTGGGCTAACCGTTTCTCTCTCTCCTCTCGGACCTGACTCTCCATCTCCTCATACATTGATCTAACAACCATGTCATGTTCACTCTCCCGTCTAAAACCAAACATACATACACACATTTGTATTTGAGGGAAAGACATTGGTATGAAGCAACTATGTGTGATTTGGAGAAGGACGAGAGGAGAGGTGAACCTGCGCAGTGCCTGCTCCAGACTGTCCCTCTCCTTGAGAGAGTCCTGCAGTTGGGACAGGGTGTGGACCAGAACATCTTCTAGAATGTTCAGCAGGTCTGGCCTCTCTCGCTGGAGGTCACACCATAGAGTGCTCAACTCCTGCTGACTGACACACAGCACAACACCAGTTCATTATAATAGACTACAGACACTACTGTGATGATCCTAAATTTTGAATTCATTTGAATTCATGAATTTCACGTCTTCTCAATAAAAAAAATAAAAACAATAAAAGTAGTCTTAGACATAGAGTAGACATACTCTTTGAATAGTTTATCAGCTCCTAACTCTGATAGCGTCTGGGTGAATCTGAGGCCCCCTGGATCCACATCTTCCACCCCTGCCTCCTCCTCCATGGTCTCCTTTTCTTCCTCTTCGTGGAATTTGTCTTTAACATTCTCTTCACCCATCAACTCACCTAGAAAATGAAGAGGTACAATTTCCTTGAAAATGAAATGAGGTGATAAGGTATTTCCCTCAAGTCTCAAAGTGTGAACAGGTTATTGTGACATCAATAAGCTGTACATACCAAGGCCCATGCTAAACTCGACAGGAGTGAGGAAACCATTGTTTTCTCTGTCAAGACTCTCGAACACCGACTCCAGCTGATCAGGTGAAAGCGGCATCTCCCCTTGTAGTGTCTGACAACCAGGAAAAGAGACTAAGAAAGTTAGGATCCATTTTCAGTGGTGCATTTATATAATTAGATTCCACTTCTTGTTGATCACCTGCATGTCTCTCTTGGTAATGAATCCTTTTCCTTCTTTATCACACAGAACAAACAGCTCCCTGGCTTCTCCCATGGTTTGTGGTTGAACCAGTCCCAACGGCCCCTCTCTGGGTGATGTAATAAGTCCTCGGCCTTGGCCAGACCTTGGACTTCCAGCCAGGGCTCCTCTCTGCCTGGGGGTGCATGGAGATGACTCGCCACTGCCCTTCCCCACCAACACCTGTTCTTTCTTCAGCCACTTAGACATCACTGCAGAAAAAGAGAGAAAGTGCAATTTCTGTATAAGAATCTTTTACTTGGACTGTGCACATATTTAGTTGATCATTAAAGGGTGTTTTTCTCTGTCCAGTATGTTGTACTGATCTTATTAATCATTTCAAAAAGTCAACTAGTAAAAAAAAAAAAAAAAAGCTATGTTACAGTAAAGGTGTATTTCAACCTGTATTAATATTCTCTGCCTCAACAAGTTTACACAGATTCAAATTACATATCAGGTTTATTTGACAACTCTGTTTATGTGTGTGTAGTACTGTGAGGTAGCTGGAAACGCTGGACCTCCCTTGACAAACATAGAGAACAGATACTCAGCTATATTGCATGAAGAGGTGGTCAACAGGTGTCGGCCATGTTCAGATATCCAGTCCTATTACAGGGTACTGGATTTGTAACCTGTGAGAACCTCTCTATTTATTTATGTTTTACTTTGAATGAAACAATAAAAGGAGCTTTATATTTTTCAATTCTATGCCATCAAAACTGAAATTCTAAAAAATGATGCTCAATGAAAATGCTCAGTGATTTAGACGAACAGTCTGTAGTTCACATCCATGGGAATTTCTCACAAAAATCCAGTTGTGGTATTTTTTTGGTCAGGTATTTGCTTTGCTCTCTGACATCATCACTCCCTAATGCTGCTACTGCACCAGGATGTGGATTATATGAGACCAGGATCATGTCATGTGATCAGAATCCCTGTGAGCAGTCAGTGGAGGTGACACGCAAAGTTGAATGCAAATGCAGCATTTGAGATGTTTTGCATTGACAGAACCACCACAACTGCCTGAGATTATGGTGTAAAAAAATCCAGGACACATTACAAGCAAAGTGATTTGAGTTTGTTCTAAAAAAAAGATTTTTGAACTTTAACATAATTTAAAAATATATATAATTTGGATTATACAACACCCCTGACATGGTATCATCATACATTATAGTGAGAACTAGACCTGCCATATTGTAGACAGCTGTGGTGTTCTGACTGATGATAAAATGGCTCCTCACTGTCCAACACTACCTCAAATACCTAATTTAGGAGGAGGGCATCACTATGCTTCAGATAAACATGTTCTCAGAGCCTAATGCTCTCATACCGCCAACAGCCCAGAGTTAAGAACTTCTAAAAAATAAATGTATCTTGCAACATCGGTTGTCCCATGCAGCTTGGTATAGATTGTCAACCATTTGACTGGATCAATGTGGTATGAATTTCATAGTAAAATATAAAGATAACACCAATACAAAAGGAATTATATGTATGAACATATTATATCTATGTAAAAACATCCTTAAATGCAAACACATTCAACCATAAATATTTTAAACATCTTAATGTGTCAGTCAGAAATTTTAACTTTTATTGAAACATAGTTTGTATCTATTGAAACAGCAATGATTTCTTAAATGCACTGTAAATTTGGGGCCAAGTTAATGAGTAACCACAGTTTTGTTCTTAAGGAAACCCGATACGATAGCATGAAGCAATGTAGGCTACAATGTATTATTAAAACGCAGAACAGGCCACCAATGACATTATTGCATGGCAATAGCCCAAAACAAAGTTCACCTGTTATTGCAAAATATATACATATATACTTAAGAAAAGCTTGAACTATATTACAATATAACGTTGATGGTGGATATGTTTGGGTTTGATAAATACCTGTACATTTTAGGTCGAAAAAACTCACCGACAGAAAGAGCCAGCCGTCAACCCACCTTTGAGTTTACTCACCGCCCCATAATTTACTCTACTTCTAGCTAAAGTCTCCCGCTAGATGTCAATGAAGAGCAAGTGGTGTTACCGAACTATTCAAAATAGAAGCTCATTCATAAAAAATAAAAAATCTGTTAAATTCAAATTGTAATCATTGTGCAGAAAACATACATAATAAGTTAATAATATATGTTTCTGAATCTAATTGTATACCCTCAATATCATGCAATCCTACACTATGACACGAATTCATTGTCAAATGTTCCTAGGTGTCCTGTATTAGAACAACCGCGGTAAAATCTGTTACCATGGGATGCAGAAAAACAACGCCAATTAACATGCTAGCTAGTTAGCTAGCAACAAGCACATTAAGACTAAAGAAGACAGGATGAAAACAAAGTACACTCTGCGGGCTTTTTTTTGCTGACACATATTACAAGGTATAAAACAGCGCTGTTTAATAAACCTCTAATCGGATTGTTGTTATCTAACGTTACTTAGCCAGCCAACTAGACTAGCTCTGCACTTATTTGTTACTTGTTTTGAGTAGCTACAGTACTGTGGTACTAGCTAGAGCTACTGTGGTGGGAGCGGTTGTTACGACAACGTGTTACGCCAGCATATTGAGTACTGCCAAGTATAGAGCTAGCTCTATTTATTTTGCCAGGCGATATTTCCTTGCCTAACACCCATGTCGGATTTTAAAATGTGTCAGTTTTACGGGAAGGCGACATTCATTTGTCTTTTGTTCTAATATACTTTCTAGCTAGCTAGCATCAGTGTAGCTAAGTAGTGTTAGCTAATTTGTGACCTACTAGCTGGGTAAACTCACTGAATTAATCTCTAAAGTTAATCCCCTTTGCCTAGCTGACCTCTCCATGCTTGTATGTGTAACAGTTTTAGCTTATTGTACGGTGTAGTTAAAAGCCTCCAGATTGTCCAGACACTTGCTACCAGTTGTGAGCATTTGTACCATACAACAACACGACAAGACGGTGACCGCGACATATTTAACTATTGATAAATTGCAAAATGGAACGCAGTATACTTTTAATTTATGCATTCTGTCTACATCACTTATTAACGGTCTAAAACCATTTTGTTTCAACCACCTTTTTCTCTCAGGATATTTCTAAAGACGAGGAAAGACATCATGTGACTGAGTTGCCCCTTTTCGAGAAATGAGACTTTAGGACTTCTGCCCTCGTTGCTCAAACGAAGACCCACATTTTATCAGCAAAGGATGCCTGCCACCAGGAATAAGATGCTCTCCTTGAGAACAAACACAGCCTATGTTCCCTAACAGACACGATTTCCCAGGCAGATAGCAGAAGCAGTGTTCAATTTCAAACTTTGAAATGAATTAGACCTGATCAAGTACCTGAAGTGTGAAAACGGACCGTTCAAATATAATTCTGGATAAGGACGTACAACTGGGAACTAACAAGTTAACTAACTTTGATAAACAGTCATTTAAAGTGACCAGGGAATTGCAGTGCGTTTATCCAGAGTACAAGAAGAGCCCATAAGACCTTGCTGGTGCCAGTGGCTGAGGACGAAGTTTTTCCCCTAAGATGCTCCAGACCAACAACTACTCGTTGGTGCTGTTGATCCAGCTGGTTCTGCTTGCTTATGATCTCTTTGTCAACTCCTTTAGTGAACTTCTGAGGGCAGCTCCTGTCATCCAGTTAGTGCTTTTCATGTAAGTTATAGTGGCATGTAAGTCATTAAAAATGTGTTCTTAAATTCATGATGTGCATTTTAGATCTTAGAAATATCTAATTACTTAGTACCTTTCTTTATAACTTATGTCATGCTCTTTAACATTTTATCGGTGTTCTTAAATTATAGCATGAAAAGTTTCATGTACAATGGGATTGGACCCATCATTGACTTGTACTCTATCTCTCTGCTGTGATTCCAGCATCCAGGACATAGCCATCCTGTTCAATGTGATCATCATCCTGCTGATGATGTTCAACACCTACGTGTTCCAGGTGGGCTTGGTGTCTCTTCTCCTGGAGCGCTTCAGAGCCCTCCTGCTGCTCTCTGCTGTGTACCTGACCCTCAGCATCAGCTTTCACTGCTGGATTGTGGTACGCACTCACACACTGAACACACAGGCCAGACACACATTACATTACATTTAGCAGACACTCTTGTCCAGAGTGACTTACATTAAGTACAGGGACATTCCCCCCGAGGCAAGTAGGGTGAAGTGCCTTGCCAAAGGACACAACGTCATTTTGCCAGCCGGAAATCAACCCGGCAACCTTCTGGTTTGTAGGCGATTCCCTAACCGCTCAGCCATCTGACCCCTTTTGACTGTAGCAAAACTGAATGGGACAAATTGTGCTGTTATTCATGAAATGTTGTGGGTAGATTGTGATGATAATAATAATCAATGATAATTTGTTATTGTTAGAATCTGAGATGGCTGGAATCCAATCGATACATTTGGACCAGCGGTCTGCAAGTTCTCTTCATCTTTCAGAGACTAGGTAAAAAGTAGCTTACTTTCACCATTTTCATCTTCATCACAACAAATATGGTTGTGGATTCCGTTTTCTAATTCCTACGGTCTAAATGTTTTTTTTTCTTTTTCTTGCAGCTGCCGTGTTGTATTACTACTTCTACAAGCGTACAGCAGAATACCTGGGAGACCCGAGGTTATATGAGGACTCTGTCTGGCTACGTGATGCCTTTGCTCGAGCACGCCAGTGAAGGCGGTGATGATAGAACCGTCCCTGTGGTGTGGTGTTGCTTAATGAGGCCACATGGACAGGTTGGCTAGGATTAAACCAAGAGGAAAAAGGAAACACTATGAGGGGTTAACAAGATAGACATCAATCAAAAACTGCACTACAATGTTACTCTCTATGGCACACTACATATTCTTACAGTAAGGGGAAGTTATCAACACTATTGGACACTACTGTACTCAGCTAGATGCCAGAATGTAGAATATAGATTTGTCAAATTCTAAATGCAGCCCATGATGCAATACATAATTGTACTGCACGTTTTGTTGTTATTTTTTACAATATTACATTACAATGAGTAATGTTTGTTTGATAGAGGATCTTTATCTGAATTCATCAAGTCATCTTACAAGGGAAACAAAAGTGGAAATGTTCCCTTTTTGAGTTGTGGAATACGCCATTTGTGCTTACTGTAATTCTGACACCTCAAAGGCAGTTATTACTTCCCATGGAATGTAACTTTTTATACATTTGATGTCTTTCTATTCAGTTAATTGTATCATAGCGATGCATTATCAGATATATTAACAGAGTTGAAATTAGACTAGCAATTAGAATAGAATACTATTAAAAGGATTGTTGTTTCTTATTCTTAAAAAAAAGAAAAAGTCAAAGTTCAGTTGGCCTTGTATGCTGGAGACCAAATAAACTGTTTACATAATGAGTTTGTTTATTGATATTCACTCAAATTGTATACAGGTGGTTTTACCATGTTATTGCTCTGTTCCCTCACTGCGTTTCCAGTTTTTGGTAGTTACATAGCTCAACCCACCAAGTCAAGGTTTCCCTGTTCACTAGGTGGATGTGTACAAGTGTCTGACTACTCTATTTTTACTCACCAAGATTAATCTGGGATTGGGGTTTTAGGCTCCACTAGTGGAACACCATCTGAAAATAGCTTGCAAGTGTTTCAAAATAAGCCAAAGTACCTTCCCTAAATTGCGTCTTGTACCGCATTACATTCAAACAGTAAATTTATACTTGGCAACCTGGAAATCAAGATAGTTAAGGTTGAATGTGACAGAACTATTAGGATTGGTTGAAAATATGACAGCTAGTTGAAATCCTACTTCTCTATATAATGTATTTAAAATGAATATGCATTGATTCATTTAGGTATTCAGTGCTATCAATTAACCTGGGAAAACTAAAATAGCACCCCCTAGGCAACATTTGCTGCATGTGTAAAACAATCTTAGACTTGCTTTTATTGTGATCTGAGCAGTGTCTTTTCCCAGTCCAGCCAGATTTCAAACTGCTTCATACAAAAACATATGGGTCAAAGACTTTTCTTACAAACTCATCTTTATTGGTGAATGAATCCAATCTGAGACCTATTGTCAGTGCAGTAAATAAAGCCCAAACCAGGTTTGTATTATGGAGCCCACGACATCTGTAGCACCGGAATGTTCATCTGTATCATCTGTTCATATCACAATCTAAACATAAAAAAGGACATAATTAGTTATTAGGCTACTCTATAAGAACATCGTCAAATACATGAAAGTATTTGAAGTGCATTTGACTTGACTACTTTCATTGCAGTAGATCTATAAAGCATATACAAGTATTTCAGACATTTGACAGATCAAAGTCTGAAATGGACACTGGTCTGAAAACACAAAACATGTTCTCACTTACCCTCATACATATATGCCGACCCAGAGCAGCAAGAACAGCACACCAAAGCCCATGAAGAGTGAAGCCACAAGTGAGATCAGAAGCTCCTTGTATACATCCCTGGTGTATTTTGTCGATGTTACCTCATATCTGGGGGAACGTTAGGGACCAGACCACACCAGTCTAACGCATTACCAACCTTGAGTCCTGCACCATCATTAGCCTATTTACCAACAACATAAGAAGCATCTTCCACATTCATTTTTTTAATCTGTCACCAACATCTTATCTATCGATGATTAAACTCTCAATCGCAAATTTACGGACCTCACATTTTAACAGATGAAATCCAGAAATGTAAAAGCACGAAACATGATAACACATATGTATTAATTATTTACTTTCTTCAAATTAAAACATAACTGAATTGTATAATTAAGCGTAACATTTCAAAGATTCAAGATTGAAAAGGATACACAAAGAACCAAGCTGTGAAGAACATTCCAATAGCCAACAGAACCACAGTGAGGTGGGGGAACACAGCCGGGTTCACCGGGCTGGTGTATCTGGTCATTGCCTCGAGCTCCTGCGAGTAATTGCAATAAAGTTGAGTAAGCATAATACTTACCATTCTCTTTCATGCCACAATATACACCTCATGCCATGGCCTACTACATAAAACGATACAGTTTGGTCTCTTTGCATAGCTACATACACCTGCTTGTTGACTAGTACTTGTTAGCTAACTAACCACACAGTGTTTCAGTAAGGCACGGTGGAATTGTTACCTCACAACTTCAAACCATCCCGCTAGCTAAAGATCAACTTGAAATAGTTAGCAAATGACGTTACCCAAAAACAGTATTGATAGAAATACAGACCGGGCAAGGTTTAGTTCGTTCATCATGGGCTTGCTAGCAAGACTGAGCTAGAGGCTAGCTGTACTGTGTTGAGACAAGGTAACTCCCATCTGAATTGCCCTACGATACCTAGTTTACCTACGCTAGTTTATCAAAGACAGCGCTAGAAGTTATGAAATACAAAAACACAATAAGAAGTTTTGTGTTTGAATGTTTGAATGAAATTATACGCAGCGACTTGCTTACCATTTTGATGAGATCCTGCAGCTTCGGAACCAAGAGGAAAAAGCCACGTACTGATTTGTGAGTCTATTCCTTCAGGTTGTCGAGGCCGTACCGCGGTGCACAAGGATACGTCGCCGGTTTTGAATGCACTCTTGGAATGTGCGTATATACCTTGATTAAAAGACAATTTTATATCTAACAGAGCAAAACCGCAAAAAAAATTGTTTTCATAACCAAAATGGTTCTGTGAATGCCATAATGCTGTACTATAAAAAATCGCAGTTTACCCTGCATGTGACACATATTCTCCGCTTTCATACAAAACAAATGAGCTTTGTGTTGCGCTTCCGTGTTGTTCATGCGACGTTCTCAGGTCCTAAAGTAAATCCTTTGCTACCATCTAGTGGAGTGGAATAAAGCAGCGATTAAGCAATTCACGTGTACAGCGTGTTACTATAAATTTACGTTAATCTCGGGGTCCATAATTTATAGCACACACAGTATATGCATGTAATACTATTGTTTCCCTTTGAATTCATGTTTTTAACCGGTGAAGTAGTAGAAGTTTCATATACTAAAATAAACAAGTTCATTTGAATCACTCTTTTTATTCAATGCATGCACCCATATTATGACAACATGCTCTTCACAAATAAACAAGACCAAATAGGCAACCAAATATATGTTATGATCACCATCAAAGTATAAAGGTTTTTTTGTTAAGGGGACGCTTTAGTAAGTTTATCGAGGTAACTGTATGTGTGGATGGTGGCGAATTGATGAAATATTCATATAGGCTATTTAGTATTCTGAAATGTTTTATTTATGCAGATTGGTGTGATTAAACAAACAATGGTTTGATGAAATATAGAATGTGTGTGTGACTGTGTGTGTGTGATTATGTGTCTGTGTGTGTGTAGGTGTGTGTGTGTGTGCATGTGTGTGTGTGTGCAAGCATGTGTTTCTAAAAGACAAAAGTGAAAGCCTATTCGTTCATTTGATTGGAACAGAATTTCATTGCAAAAACAAGGTTAACATATTATTTATACAACAATAGTATCAGTAAAAATTATGTGATAAAGTAAACAACATAATAAGGAGCATCGATTGTTACAAAATGAAGCTATACAGTCAAATGTAATGCATTCCTACCAGAGTATTTAAAACCAGTTGGATCCCCTGGAGAGAACAAAAGCAGTTCATATATACAGTGCAAAACTAGAAGTGCTAAGCTGGTTTCTCTATGCTGGCTGGTGCATTATAAATAAGCTAAAACAGTACACGTTAAGAAAAAAATTATAATTCATATTGAAAGTATTATACAGTGGTTTCATATATCGCCATTTTAGATATATTCACTTTGGGTTGATATTTTCCTAATACCTTCTCTACTCTATTTCAAATAACAGCATTTAAGTAAGTAATTTGCATTCTGAATGCAAAAAGGGGTATCATAATAAAATAAATTCAATTCATGACAAATGTTCCTCTATCACTTCATAATAATGCAATTTGTAAAAATACTGAATTATTACAAATGATGGAACATATGGAAGCTGACTGTGTATAGCAAAGAAAAGGAAATAAGATGAAGTAGAGACAAAAAATACAGTATTTTCCAGTGAAAATGTTATACATGTGGCTGGGAAAGTGTGCAGTCTGCATGTACTTTATAGAGGTGCCCAAAAGGACAGTTAAAGGATTCAAGGCAACAAATAGAGAGGCTAAAATTCCAGAGTGTATGAGCCAGAAGTTTGTGCATAGCTTAAGATGCCTGCACAAGTTAGATGAACAGAATTAAAGCCCAAGTGTTGCCTTGGCCTTGAGATGATTTACTTCTGACTTTTGGAAAGGAATGACTGGACACTTGACATGTTTATGATGTGCACATACAGTACACTTTTGCTTTTGTTAAGTAACATATGGACAAGATACAGTTTATTAACTAAATCTCCAGTGTTTTTGAAATATAGTCAGTGTTAAACATGAGCAACTCAGTGGGCAGCATCTGAGAGCATCCAGTGTTATATCCAGTGTTTACACATGATTTCCAGTCATTTGAGTAAACATTCAGTCTTATATGACCAGTCACTGAGTCTGAATTTAAGTGGATTCACTACTAAGATTTAATGTATTCGAAATGGCGGCCTCCTATAATGGCTGCTGCATTTTAGATATTTTTACACTGATGTAGCCTTTGAAATCTCTGCTCTATGGTTTGGCAGTCACACAAGTCTGTTTGTGTTACAATTTATATACGGTTGGTCACTCCCACAAAGAGTGGCCCCCATAATGAATGTTGAAGACAGCGAGTAAATCAGTTTGACATAGATTACAGCAGCCTGGTACATACTGTTCTCTATTATACACTGGACTGTGTGCAAAACTGAGGTAAGTCAATGACCTATAATTAACTTTCAATAGAAACTGAGACAATTTCCAGTGTATATAACGGGGAATCCAAAGAGACTGTTTACAGTCAATAATGAATAGTTACAGTGTAGAGATCAAAAGTTAAATGTATGGATAATGTATCGTAATAATGTAGAATGGACATTGCTACAGTATTCCTTAACCTGTGTTCATTCCTAACTCTAATAAAAAATCCCAACAAATAAAACTTTACAAAAAATCTAGTAATAGTTTGTGTTATACGTGGCAAACATAATGGGATCAGCATTACAGTGAGTTATAAGGCACAGGACATTATTTGTTTACAATAGCAGTAAGATAGATCATCAGTCATTTTCAATGACTTCCACTGGCATCCAAGCAAGCCATGTTCAGTGACAGTGCTATAAAACGAACAGGACCCATAGAGCAGGGATACAATGAACCCAGTTATAGAAAGAGATGTTCATGAAGAGCTGTATATATCTGTGTTCCTATTTAAAAATGAAGTTCAAGAGAGCCTTAACAACTTTTTCTGCCCCCCTTCTGAGAAGGGGTGGGGAGGAGTTGTAGAGGAGAAAAGGGGTTGTGTTTGGGCCCTGGTCAGTAGGAACAGAACACACTACTGTGCTCCACGTGCTCCCATCTCATACACAGCTGCTCTGGATGAGAAAATGGTAGTCGGAATATGACGTGGCAGCTTCACTCTCTCCCTCTGTGACACAGCTCATTTCACTCTGTAAAGCCAAAACAGGAAAGGTCATTCAAAGTTCACCCTTTTGAGAAATCTTTTCAAGTGAAAAGAGAGAGATTTACTCACAGACTGAGAGACACGGAAGTGATAGGTGACATCCTGGAAGGTGAGCACTGGCACTGACCACAGGTGGTCTGTCCCCTTTGAAGAGAGAAAATACATCAGTCTATGCATCAGTAAAGCAATCTAGCTCTACTCATCCTGGCACACGTTTACAGTAATAATTTGAATGGGTGTTTTGGCAGCTAATTCAATTTACCATGGAAGATTTGCTCTGTCCACCATAGAGTTCTGTTTCGCTGTGGTCAGGACACAAGCGGCCTTTAGTGGACCCACACTGACGCACCCACACATTTTCATTGGACCTGCAGATGTAAGGGGCCAATCAAATTCATTCTTTAATTGTGTGAGACTTTTCATTGCAACTGAACATGAGGATGATTGAGGTTTCCATGTGTGCATCCAGCCCCCTTTACTGCAGTAGATTCCATGTATACTACTCACCTCATGTGAAGAGTTATTTGTGATAAAGAAGAGTTCTTGTTTCCAAGAAGTGATATAATGTAGCTGGAAACAAAACAAACGTTGCATTTTTAGGAATGTACATGTACAACATACAGCCGAACTAAGACATTAGGTAACAGAGTGGTGTGCAACAAATAAAATAAACATGAAACGAATCCACACCTGCATCTTCCAGGAGACTGACAGGCCTGCATAGTTATCTGTTGGTCGTTTTCCAAGATGTGCAGATCAAGAGAAGGAGTAAAGGTCTCTCCTGTGAAAGTGGCAGAATGTGCGATGGCATTTTGAGCATTAGTATTCATTTCCACGTAAAATATACAAAGGACCCAATGGCGATGACCATAATCAAGCTAGAAAATGTCTGGATGGTGTTGCTATGTTACAGGGGGTGTGGTGGCACGTCTGTGACATGTGTGGGTGTCTGTGCATGTCCAGTCACCCGCAGTGTGTGTGCTGCGTTGTCTGCGTGGGGGGGGCTGCTGCCCCCGGGGCAGGTGGTTGGTGGCCCCCGCTCCCCCCAGATCGGAGGGGGCGGGTCTCTTAGCCTTGGCCAGGTACAGAGGAGTCGAAGTGTGACTCAGACGGTTCCTGTTGCGACCATCTTTATCCATCAGGCGGGACTTGGCCTTCTTGTTAATGGTTCCGGTTGTGGGGATCATGCTGCTTAGATCTGGAGCAGAGCTAAGTAAGTAATGCATCATGGATGTCTCACAATAGTTAACCATCATATTAGACGAGTGACTGACCTGATGTGGATTGGTTGTTACTTGGGGACAGAACTGTAGCTGATTGGTTGTTTGTGGCAGTTGTGGGTGGGCAGCAGGCCCCATGATCTGACAGGGAAGGGACTGTGTCTGGACAGAACAGGTACAGAGATAAATACTCATCAAGAAACATGGAGAGCCAGGGCTCTTTTGGACATATGTAGCTCAATTACTAGCTGCATTACACTGTATCCCCTTACAAACATGGTTTGTTATCCAAACATGCCAAAAAATGATGTGACATTAAAATATCCTCAGACCTTGTGGACTGAAGGTTGTGGACTCGTAAGAACTCTCATGAGAGGATCCCAATGCAGCTCTGGACCTGAGAACCAGAGAACTCAGTGAGAAAAACATACCGTTTCAGACAGACAGTGATGCACATGATGAGCATTAGTATTTAACAACTGTGGCCCAATTCTTCAATGCTGAGATAAGTCATGACCTTATTTGAGCCACAGAAACACCTTAATAACAAATCCTTCAATCACAGATAAGAAAGACTGAAAGATCATGAAACTGAAAACGCGAAGAGAACCGCGGAAAAACCTAGAGCAAGCCTACCACGGACAGACCGGGGGACAGAGAGTGACAGTAGCAGTGAAGATAGGCATCCAGGAAATGTAGAGAGAACAGGACGATACAACGCTACAGTAGACAAGGAGAAGGAGAGAAAGAGAGAGAAAGGAAAAAGTAAAGTAGACGTAAGACGTAAAGTAGTGAAGATCACAAAGACAATATAGAAAACAGCAGAAGAGTCTAGTTGTGTGTATGTTTAGAGGAGCATATACCCGTCTTTCTCATTGACGTCTCCTCTGTGGTGCAGGGTCAACACGTACAGTATGGACATGGAAATGACACTGAGGACAAACACAAAGATAGCATCTCTAGCGATTCCTTTCCACGGATCAACCATAATGTACCTGCCATTTCGGAATGAGCAATGCATTTTTAAAGCAAACAAGATGCTGTTTTCTGATTCTTGTTGCTTTTCCCCCTCGTCCTGACACACTCTAACCTGAAGGCCATCACGACAACCAGGGCCAGGATGGTGCCCTGCATGAACCTGTGGCTGATGCAACCTTGCTCTGGAGAAGGGCTCTGCAACCACACCAAAAACACAGTGATCAAACACACTCTATACAACACAGCAAGGCTACATTGTATTCCGAGTGCTCCGCGGTGTTACAGTGCTGAGAGCCAGACCTTGCTGTCTGGTTTAACCATCTTCTTCTTCAGTGGGCCGCTTCCTGTCCTGCTAAACTGACTTCCCGATTGGCTGCAAAGACAATAACATCAAATCAATTGTGTGATTAACTTTTTGTAATTTTTTGTATGCCTCCCTGTGTAATCTCGGGGTCTTCCCGACCCGCCCCCCTCTCTCCTCCATCCTTCACGTCATCCTTCCATCCCCCTCCTCCTCTCACCTGACGGTCCCTCCGCTCACAGTACTCTTCATGCTGTCCAGGCGGCGAAGCTTGGCCAGCTTGCGGCTCCAGCGCTCCAGCTCGTCTATGCGGGTCTCCAGGTTGTCTGTGAGCTTACACAGCTCCTTCACAGCCCCCACGTTCTCCATGAAGATACGATCCTAGAACAGAGGAGGCCTGGGTGTCAGGACCCACACCCAGCATGTGCTGCATGTTCAGGCACTCAACGAGGGATATGTTACCTTGTTGACCACCAGCAGCTTGGGGATAGTCTCTCCGTTGGCGAAGACGACGTCCCCGCCCTCCTTCACTGCCTCGGGGAGGATCTGTTGAACCTCCTGGGCTATCACGCCTGGAGACAGGAAATAGGTCATACAAGATCTCCAGGAAGGTTTTCTACATCCACAACAGTCAGAAAACATAGAAACACCTCGATATGGAGAAACAAATGATGAAAGGATCTCCGTAAGACAGATCACACATGAATGGTAAGATGGGAACCTATGATTGGCTGTCAGTAACAACTCTGTTCTCGTTTTAAGTTACCAGTCTCTGCAGTGTTCTCTATGCCGACGCTGGCTGCAAACTCTGGCTTGTAATGATAATGAACCAGCCTCATCTGAGAGATCCGTTTCAAATTGTCAGTGGTGTCCACCTACACACAAAGGATGACACACAACGCATGCAGGTGTAGGGGAAGGGTCATGAAAGGCCAGGAAATGAATGAATCAATGATCATATTACTGAACTATATGCGGTTGTATGCGATACTGAAAATGTTGGTCAGACATGACAAACATGCAAACTCTATGATTCATGACAACACAAAACAGAGAATAAACACACACACACACACACACCTCCTGGACGTTCTCTTTGGCCCGGAGGTCAGAAGGGTGCACCAGGGAACCCATAACTTTGAGGTTGCCGTGGATGACCATAGCCTCATCTGGACGGTCAGTATTGATGCCCACCCGGCCGTGGTGGTAGACAGAGTCTGGCAGCTGACCACGCTGCCATAGGACCTCACTGTCACTCTCAAACTGGCCTGGGTTAGACGCCTGGAGGGGAGAGATGGGTGCAGACACAGAGAGACATTCAGATTGATGACAGTGACTGAATGGAGAGCTACAACATAGGAACAGTTTGGTTGCAGTTCATTCAACTTGAGCCAAACTTTTAAATGTTTTAATTGAATTCAAAAACTGAAAGTAGGCTGTTTTGAATACATTTGTGAGATTAATATGGAAGTAGGCAACCAAAAGTATTCGATTTAGTTTTCTGAAATTATTGAATTGCAACTAAATAGAGCTACAAAATGTGCGAACGTGGTTTTGCATTTCATCTAGTGCTAAAGCACAGAAGTAAGGATTAAGTAATCATTGATGCCTTTCAAATTAATTCCGACATGGTAGATCTGAAAAATAAGAGTTTTTACAACCAATAATTACATAAGTAACCTATAATTAGTAATAATAATGTTATTCTGTATTTTAGGCAGGTGCAAAACCTATAAACTATAATGTGAATTGAGAGTCAGTCAAGGGAGTCTGGATTCTGTCACATATTCAAGTAAGTGAAATGCAATTTTGCCATATTTCTTTAAACTGACCAGATAAAGAATCTCCCCAAAAAAAGAATTGCTGTATATCCAAAATACTTTTGTATATTAAAGTTTACATTCAAAACAATGGATTGTAATGACACACAGTGATGGAGAGATGAAGCATCGTGACAAATGAACACAGGATGAACTCGAGAGAGGACCTTTTAGAGACATAGACCATGACAGATGGAAGACACATGATGTCACAATGAGAAAGGCAATCATTGGAGGAGGACGGTCAGACAGACACGGCCAGACTGACAGAGGTTACCCTGACGATGATCCTCTCGGACACCTGAGCTGCCACCGTGAAGCTCTGACTGTGGGACTGAGCCTGCAGTGCCACCACCAGCATGAAGTACCTGATGACACACACACACACACACACATGCAGGCACACACATATACACACAAAACACATTCAAGCTGTTGCTGTTCGACTGTATATCCACCAGTGAACAGAACTAAGCGTAAGGGTGTTTCAGGCCACCATACCGTACCTCTGGTCAGGGTTGGGCTTGCCCTTCTTCCTCATGTTATTGGCCGTGGTCTCACTAAAGTGTAACCGTCCTACCGTAACCTTGGTTACTTGTTCTGGTGGCACAGTCACCCTAAAAAAAACACGAGCCAGACACCCCCCATATGTCATATATGTGTTTGTACAGTGACACACGTGACATTACTGACACCCCATCAACTCTGACTCACAGTACAGGCTTGAAAGGCCTCTTGCTGCGGTCAGACTGGGACTGCTCCACGTTGATGGACTGGTTCATGGCCTCCAGCTGGAAGGAAGGACAGGTTCCAGTCAGCTCAACCCCTGCTAGTCTGTTATAGTCAATCGTTGACAGTGTCACTCAACTTCTCCACCCTCACCTTGACTCCGTTGAGTTTGAGAAAGAAGCAGTCGATTGGCTGTAAGCCATCGTTGGTCTTGATGTACTTGGGGTCCCCCAGCATGCCAATGTACACTGTGACCTGGAAGTGGTTCTTCTTCTGGCAGACAAAGGCATCATCCGCCAGGGAGAAGTTAAAGCCCTTGTCGGCATCGACGCGATAGGTGGGCATCGGGCTTCATGGCAGGGAGAAAGGGGTATAGGGGTTGGACAGTAAATGTGAATCCAAAGCAAAAGTGGGTTCTTTATTTACATTATGAAACACTAGAGGGAGCTTGTGCCCCAGACAAAGTGTATCCACAGACCACATTAAAGCTCAGAAAGACGAATTTATGAAATCCTCTGGAAAAATACGTCAAAGATTCTTCAACTAGTTCATAATGTTTCTCTGATTTAGACTGTGAGAGCCAGGCTAGGTAACGAAGAGAAAAATTATAATACGATGTTTTGCAGCTTGTCGGAATTTCTCCTATCCTTTTGACCTTACAACTCATATTTCTCAGTTCGGCATAGCAATGTGCATAGGTAGGTGTTCTCATCCGCCTCCCTCCCCTCACCCTCTTTCTTAACCGAAACCCTGAAAACCAGTCACTCCTCCGCAGTGCTCACCTCGCAGGAATTCCTGGACCTCTACAACTCATCTCTTCCTTCTCTTCTGCCTCTTTATCATTCTATACCCTCTACCCCGTTATAAATCTTTACCCTCCCTCGTTTCTCTCTGCCCGTGTTCAGAGTTCTAACAATGCTTTCTCCCACAACTGACGCCCCCCCCCCCCAAAAAAAAACCCCAATATGAATTATCAATGGATTTGCGTTCATCTAGAAACAACAATACCCACAGTTCTTTGCAGTTGCAGTCATACAGAGGAGTCCACTTGTTCTGCTGGTGGGGTTGCCATTTTATACACTGGTAGTTGGGATCAAGGTAGCTGTTTTCTGCATCCTGCATCAGGCCTGCACCAAAAAGGGATAGAGAGTATCACAAACTCATTGAAAAGATGGGGTTAGAAGACCTCATTCCAATGAGAATGCGCATAATTCATGACTCATGAAAGTCTCGGGTCATGGTAGTGAGAGTGTGAGCGTTAGTGGGAGCTGAGACGGCACGTCCAAGAGAGATCAAGACAGACAGATTCCTGCCTACCTGGTTCTTGTTTGATGATACCTGTGAGGATTTGGGCATTGAGGGTGCTGTTGGGAGAGTCTGAGTGCTTCCTCTTCTTGGCCTGGTGGGCTGGGATGCCACTGCACACGTGCGAACACACACCGCACGAACACGCAGTCGAACATAGAAATTAAAAAGAGTGTGTATACACACACACACAACAGGAGAAAAACATTTACATGGAGATGTTTGGATCCAAGTGAAGACAAACACTGATACAGTCATTCAGAAAGAATCTGAGTATTTTTGTATGATATGGTTTTTGATTACATCCCCCCCACACACACATACACTTCTTTAGAGGCAAACAAGTCTCATCAAGACATTCCCTTATTTATACTTCTCATTCCCAAGGACCCTCCCTCCCTCCCTCCCTATCCTCCCTCCCTCCCTCCTCCCTCCCTCCCTCCCTCCCTCCCTCCCTCCCTCCCTCCCTCCCTCCCTCCCTCCCTCCCTCCCTCCCTCCCTCCCTCCCTATCCTCCCTCCCTCCCTCCATCACTCACTCCTGGCCTGGAGTGTGCTGCAGTAGCTGGTGAATCATCTGACTCTGCTGCATGTCTCCACTCCCACTCGTGGCTGGGCCAATGGGGTACTGCGATATCATGGGCTCTGGCTTCAGGTACATGTCCCGATGCATGCTGGGATAGTGCCCGTGGGGGGGGAGGGGTGGTGGGGGAGTCATGTGACACATGTTTTCTGGCGTCATGGTCCTGAGCATGTGTGTGTCTGGAAGAGAGGAAGGTATAGATTCATGGCTTCATCGTGTTTTACACTGTACATGTTCTATAACTAGTAGCTATTCACCATGCTATCAAATGTCTAGTACTGTACACAATCTGTTCAGTTTCCTCCACCCTTAGCTAATGGTACTCTTCATTGTTTGAAACTGGATGAAGGCCAATCAGTTAACAATATTCCACACCTTGCTCACTACTGGGAAAAACCAACACAGGTGTGAATGGGACAGGACATTGTGAGTGTGTGTACAAATTGTATTGGACTGCTGAGACATAGGATCACAAAACCTCTTTTTGTGAACGTTTGTAGAAAACATAGAGAGGTTATCGCAGCTGTTGAAACCTTTTTCTAATTTGAATCAGCGCACAGGAACATTCAAGGAACTTGTGCTTAATAAATAACTGGTCCTACTTCCTATGTACACTGTACAAAACGTATTGATTGGTTTACATATTAACCTTGCTTTTCCTACCATTCCCTCTTCAATTGGAAAGCAATGTGTAACATCTATTGATTTCTACAAAGCAGAGAGTACAATAGATGGATGGACATCATGAAGTCAAGAGCACACGTACCTGTTTGAGGATACTGCATCTGAAAGGCTGTAACGACCCCCCCCTTCCCTCAAAGTTCAGTGATCATGTCACGTACATCCACATCATACCTGTCACCCTTTCCTCCAATTTACGGCCTCCCTAACTTAACCTCTGTCTGACTCTTCAGTCAGACAGAGTTCTTCAGCAAGTTCCAACCACCTCAGATGTTATTACTCATTACAGTTAGTCATGCTCTCTCTCTCCCCCTTGCTCTCTCTCTCTCTCCCTTACTCTATAGCTCTCTCTCTCTCGTCCTCTAGCTCTCTCCCTCTCTCTCTCTCGCTCTTTCTCGTTTGCGCTCTCTCGCTGTGGGTTCATGACGGGCCGGGTGACTTACCATTCACCTGCTGGGGAGAATATGGCTCTGAGCTGGAGTCTGGAGGAGACTCAGGTAGTGTTCTGCAACAACACAGTGGCTTTGGTTACATTCTGTACATCTTTTCTGGCTGCACATAGCAATATTACTATTATTACTACTACCACTGCTAAAGCAACTACTACTATTATTATTAATACTAATACTAAGATTCTCTAACCACTGAGTAGAAGTATTTAGAGTGTTTGACTGCAGATCAAGAGTTCACAGGTTCAAAACCCCCCTGTGCTGCATGCCACTCAAAACAAAAGTGCCTGCTAAACTAATACATTATTATTACATTAAGAATTATAATAAATAAAGACAAAAATAGACATAAAACAATTTAAAGTTATTTCTTACTTGTTATCTTCTCCATGTGGATGAATATAAATGCATTCATATTTGTATGTATTCTTACTCAGCAAATGTAATGGTCCTTTACAGTTTGTATCTGGTTGTGCTTCTTGTAACTTGACTCTGGTAGCTGCTTTTAACCTCCCTCTCTTCACTCAGCCAGTGTTTATTTGATCAGGCAGTGTTTAATCAAGTTCTGATTGCTTCACGGATTGAGCACAGACCTGGGTGTGTATCATGCTTTGTTGTGTGACAAAGAATAACTATCACATCATTAAAGAGCCTTATCCAATCCTGTTTAAAAATGATCATTGGTTCATTAAATGCTTGTACTGTATCACATAAGGTCCCTACCAATATATTTGTACCATACAGGATAACCTGATGAACATCCACACAAACACACGCACACACACACACACACGCACGCACACGCACAAACACACACACACACGCACACGCACAAACACACACACAAACACACACACACACACACCACTCTTCTCCATATCTCCACATCAGTCAGTGTATAAGATACCCAGATCCTCCCCATCCCCTCTGGGAATCCCCCTTCATCCCTGCACCCTGCTCACCCGGGGGCGTAGTGGCCCCTGTGCTCTGGCTTGACGTGGCCCTGCTGCTGGCCCAGGCAGGGGTAGTTGTGTCGAAGGAGGCCCAGGGGTGGAGGAGGGGGGTAGGGGGTCTGACAGGGAGTGGGTCCAGGCGGAGGGGCTCCCTGGCGCAACGGGATGGGGGGGCTCACGCCACACAGCAGCCCCCCAGATGTGGACACTACGGCCTGGGGGGATGAATAATTCGGTACTGGGGCGCTGTGGACCTCTGAAAAACAGCTGGGCATAGACAGAGGCAGAATCTTACTGGCACACATCACTTTGATAAGGGTGAAGTAACATGTTCTGATTAGGTTATGGTATGTGGTTTTAGCGAGGCACTACTCACATGTCAGTGCTGTCGTCCTCCTTGCTGATGTACTCCTCCAGAATACTGGTGTCGATGTTAGCTGGCTCCAGAGAGCTGGTAATATCATGACCTGAGATAGAGAAGGGGCCAGGAGGGTAGAGGGGAAGTAGGAGCCACGCTCAGTGTTTCGACTTTGATAACAGCTGCTCTTATTTCAACAAAGACACATGTTCTATTGGTTTGCTGTTGGATAACTTTATCTGGCAATATTGGATAATGTCCGTTTTTTCAAGGTTCAACCAGAAATCATCCTTAATGATGCGATTGGACACAAAGTCAAAGAAAAAAACTAGCCTGAATATGAACATTGTGACACAGGCTTCTTGTAAACGTTGGCAATCAATGCCTCACTGGGAAAGTTTGACTTTACAGAAAGCTACCTGAGTCATTATCATCGACATCATTGTCAACTATTGCAATAAAACTGTGTTTAACATGTGAATCTTTACATTGTTCATGATTTTGGCTGCAACTCTGATTCTATGTCTTTTCTTTGAAATCAGTAATCCCCCTGTCTCTGTGCTCTCCACCCCTGGGCCAACTTCACCCCTTTCAGGCAAAGCTCCCACAATCCCCAACACATGACCCCTGTAAGCTCCACAAATACTAACATGGAGGACGCGTTCACATAAACGGTTAACTAGGGGTGCATTTTTCTATTAGCTAGAAAATGACATTTAAGGTATACTGCATGATAGAATGTTTTTTCTTCGTAGGGATGAAGCAGAATAAACTGCTGATAGGGGGGTTTACCAGAGTGGGTGTGAGAGATGTGGGGTGTGGGGGGGTTAGGTAGGAGGTCAGGAAGAGGTATACAGTGGGTGGGCAAGTTACCCCCAGACTCAGGCTCCAACCTCTCCCTGCTCTTTGATAGATTAAGCAGCTACTCAGTTCGGAATGCCAAGAATTTCAGTGTTAGTGTTGGAAAAACTCTCTTTTTCTCTCTCATCTCTGTAACTTTGCTCTACGTTTTGAAATTCCAAATGAAAATCGCCATGAAATTACAGTCTGGATTTCCGCCGTCTCTCTGCCTGTTATTTCCCTTAATGTTCCTGCTTGGAAAGTCAACTGGTAGGCAGCTTTGTCCATCATAGTGATGACAACCTTCAAATGTTTCAATGTAACTTTTTCTATCATATAGTTAAACTATATATTATATAAACTTCTGTATGAAATTATTTGAATGCAATAACATCATGCAGCTGAGGCTCTCACAAAAAGTAGCAATCAGTGGCTTATCAATCAATCAAGTTTATGTTTATTTTCCTTCTTTGCCCACAATCTCTCTTATTCCCAAAAGTCCTCTTTCTTGTGAGCCTCTGTCCTCCAAAATAATTCTAGGCTCCAAGGGTCACTATACGTGCTAGTAGGCAGACAACATTGGCCAAGTCAAGGTTTGTGAACACATGCCAGAGCCAAAAAGGAGAGGAGAAGGATGGCTTCTCCTTAAATAAGGTCCAGATGTGCACCGGCACCCCACCCAAATAGGCAGTAAATTAAGGTTGGCAGGACTGATAAGGATAGAGGGGAAGTAAGAGATCGAAGGAGAAAGACAGAGAGAGAAGAGGAGGAGATACAGAGAGAATAGGAGGAAGGGGGGGGGGGGCGGGGGGAGATAGAAGGAGAAAGACAGAGAGAGAAGAGGAGGAGATACAGAGAGAATAGGAGGAGGGGGGGGGGGGAGATAGAAGGAGAAATAAAGAGACTGAAGGAAACAGAAGCAGGTTGCAAGGAAGAAAAACCATACTTATGAACAAAAAAGACTGTTGTTTAATTATGAATTAAACTGCAGTAATTGTAGAAAGTGAATAACTTTAACAGCTATCTGAGTTTGAATTGCTTTGTATTGGGATGTGTAAATATCCCTATTCCCTATGTCTTGCTCTGTCCAGCTGTGTCCGTCAGGGAACAGTACAATGATTGTCAGGCCAACTCCAATACAGACTGCTCTTTTGAGAGATTAGGGACTGAGGGGTGAGGGGGGCAGAGGGGTTGAGAGTGCGCGTGTGTGTTATGCCACCATCTCAATGCCTGAGTTGTCTGCAGTGTAATAACCTAAGATGAACACAAACAGAGGGGTGTGTATGACAAAACGCTCCTTAATCATGGTTTGACTCATATCAGTATATCTAATGGGTATCATTGTTGTTCACAAATCCAATATTTGTACATTTCCCACCCCCACACACAAATATGATTCTTTCATTTGTTCCAGTTAACAATGCCATTGCTAAGCATGGGAGAACAGCATAGGATATATATTTATTTTCAATTGAGGATCTGTTTTTGACTATACAGTACATACCAATGCTGCCCAAAATATATGGAATCAACTGTTTATTTTGTGTGTGTGTGAGGGCAAGTGTGCATTTGCGTGTGTGTATGAAGGTGTATTAATAATTAATCACACTCACGGTGCCACTTTGTGACTTTGTGTGATGGGACAAAGTCCATATAATTATCAAATGGTAAATATGACCCAGCATGCACTTAGGTGTGAACAAAAGCACCCACACATACAGTACACCAACACAGACACATACAATCACAGCATGACAATAATGTTGTTGCAACTAAAAAACATGACAATGCCAAAATAATGATTTTTTTTTATGTTACACTATTTAATTTACTTTATAAAAACGACTTTACTTAGAAGACTGTGGGTAAGCTAGCTACCTTTAAGGCCCAATTCTCAGTGACTCTAGGTCTCTATTCATCTATTACTACTACACATACGTAAACTATGAAAAATAGAAAATAAGGCTCACTACCGCAAAGTTTTAGTAGAACAAACCGATAATCTGTTTATTTGAATCCCATTTGAATTGCTCAGTTGTTACTACATACACACTGGCATGCTATCTATTTCCTCTAGCAACTCTTTGGTGCACACAAAGCCTTTCACACATGGAGACCCATTAGCAGCAGACAGGTCCACACACAGACGCAAAAACTAAGACTACAACAATAATGAATTTAAGTGTCAATATGAGGTCAAGGTATTCGTGACTTACTTTGTTATCCCATGCCTCCAAATTGTATAACTACAAACTTTAACATATGATATAGAAAATGATACAATGATAGGTATGCTAAGACGTTTCACGATCCTTTGAATGTGTGTGAAGAATTCCTTTGAAATGACATAGAGAAATCAAACGTTAACTACGGAGGAGAAAAACATCTAGGAAGAAGAAGAACAGGACAGCTGACAGCAGAACAGAGTACCTGCACGTAGCCACAGCATGTTGAAGTCCTGGAGGTGGGTGTACCTGAACCAGAAGATGAGAAGAGCAATTCCCTCTCTAATTTTCACATGTTTCCCTACAGTGGCCGTAATGCTTTTTCTTCTTTGGACCTGAGAATTGCCGGTAGGGGTTACGGATCGGTGTGTTTGTGTATGTGCAAGCAGGTGTGCGTGTGTGCATGTGTGGAGTTGTGTGTGTGTGTTGTAATGGGGATTATTCCCCAGTCATGAGACAGGGCTGTACCAGGCTACCACACACAGCCTTGTCGCCCACCAGCACTGGACGCACCGAGAGACCTAGCTCAGGAGATTATAGGGAGTGATGGGGCTGGGACTGGGACACGGGGGAGAGGTTGGGAAAGAGGGAGAGAGAGGGAGCAGTCCAGAAAAGGAGGTTGAAGGAGGGAAAGAAAGGGAACGAGGAGGGGACGGAATAACGGATTAATAAACGTAGGCATCACCTGTGGTCTACATGTGTAAAGACCTACCCTAAGAAGAACACTGGTTTGGAGAAATCAACATCCAATATTATTATTTATAGAGGAGAAAAAATGTGTTTTTGACATTACTTCAACTGAGAGTAAACGTATGTGTAACAGCTGGCTGTCACAGTATGTAAGCTACAAAGTAGTGGCTGAGCAACAATATCAAGCAACTCAAACCTAAAATAACTAGAGTGAGTACCCTACTATTAGTGAAGGAAACTCTGATGTGACCTACTTAATCTTGACGTGGTTACACGAGATCCCTGAATAACCTACAACCCACTGCTCAAATGACTGCTTCGCAGCACAAGGGCAGCAAGAACTTTACATAAGACACATCAGTTGCCATATAGGACATTGCCGTGTAAATTCCAACATCCTTATACAGAACAACAAACAACGTTTGTGAGCGAGGGATTATGAGGTGCTGATGGGAGCAGGGCGGAACGATGAAAAATAAAACAAGTTGTGAGCAGCGTTGTAAGCCTGGCTGGTCAAAAACAATGCATTCCCGTAACAGCAATACACTGTTACAGCTGTAAATCATGTGTCTAAACCAAACTCCCCCCTCCTCATCAGAACGTCTCCCCCTCCCCGCCTGGAATAAAGATCTCCTATCCACTAGCACACACTGGGAGTACAGTGGGACTTAACTGGGAGTTTACAGAAACTCACAGAAGATCTGTTGTTATCATAAAAAAGGCTCAATCCAGTTGGATGAGATGACGTGTTTGAGCCAGTAAAAGTCCACATGAAATCAGCGAAGTACCGTCTGCAGTCAGCAGTGATCAAGCTGACATGTTATGATGAAGATGATGTATCGGTTTATGCCCTGTTTAGTAATTCAACGTTTCAGGGTTAGGGTTACTCATCGTGTGGGTAGGGTCCCCCAACCACATCTACTGAAGGGTGGTGTAGGTCATTCTGAAGGGTGGTGTAGGTCATTCAGTCCTACTGTGGTGCTGCCTAATGTACGTTTGTCTATTATGAATATCCATACATGTAGCTTTCAACAAACTTTCAACTCTCTGTGGTCAGATGACATTGTGACAATGAAATACACCGATGCAAATGCCTGCAAATGGATGCTGATAAGAGGAAACTCCATCCTTAAAGCAGGGACTCTCAACAAACAAAAAAATGCTAATGACAGATACGCGCCACTATTGTAATGATAATCAGACAGTGTATTGTGGCCTGGTGTGTGTTTATGCAGGCATGTGTCTGTGTGCATGCGTGAGTGAGGGAATGAACAAGTGTGTGTGTGAGTGTGCGTGTGCGTGTGTGAGGACGCAAGTGAGAAAGGGAGAGGTCATGTTTTCCAGGGCTTGCTGTGTTTCTCTCTGCTGCCCAGGCTTCCTCCACCCAGCGTGTCTGTGCTATCTCTCCCCCTCGCCCTGTCTGCACACTGTCACTCTAATGGACTCAGAGAGAGAGAGAGCCCAGGGACGGGGAAAGACCCAGACCCAGAGAAAAACACCAGTCTCACCTCTTTGTGTTTTAACGGCCACTAAAGGGTATGCCAAGAATGTTCACCGTGCATTAGCGTGAGTGTACATATATTTCACTAATCCTTGCCAACTACTGTTAACCAGTGCAATACATGACACTGTTTTACATGCATTTGTGTCCCAGGAAAAACGCATAATGGTGCTGCTCGAAATGTAAAACCTAAATGAGTTTCTGTAATTCAGGCCTTATATTGTTTTTCAGAATATTTTACAACATTGGATTTAGGGAAAAGTAAGCCAATACATGTTCTCTGAACTGTACCTTAAGCTAAGTGATCTTGTCGAGAGGTGTTTGACTGATGATGTACAGTTTTTCTCAACCAAGAGAGCAGCTCTGAGTTCATGTGAGGCGTCCCATCCCCACCAGCTGACACTATGGTAGGATGTAGGTGACCATCTAGGTCAGCTTTTCTAGTAAGCTTTTTTTTTGTACGAGGTCCCAAACAAATAATACATGTAGGTTTGAAGGAAGCATGACACCATGATGGGAAACATGAAGGTGGGATGACACATGACAAACACAAACAAGCTCATCAAGACACTGATGAAGAACCAAAGGAAACCTGCCAAAATCAAAGTGTGGACGATACATCCATCGCCAAAAAACAGCACACATCAGTACCTAAACCAACTGCTCCTGTCTCATTTGCCAGTCTCCGAACGTGGATGTAGTCCGGGCAGAGTGGCTGAAATAAAGCCAAAGAAAGAACATCTCTCTCACTCCCAAAGGAAGAATGTAAACACTCTAAATTCTTGTCAGAGTGGAACAGAACACTTGACAGGCATGGACTGCTGTGTATATTCAAGTCAACAGTTTGTGTATACGATACCAAAGGGTTAAGTCTCACCACAGGTCTTTTTTTTCACGCAGGGCGCAATGTCAGCCTTTATGTGCTCTTGACTTTGCCTAAACACTTGACATCCAAAGTCACAACAAAGCACTAAATAATGAAAAGGGGAATGATTTGGTGATATAAATCAGTAAAGGTTAGTGGCACTGCCTTGTTTTTTTTGTTCCACAACAATCGATTTTAATGGCAGCTCAGGCGTGCACCATCACAACTAGCTTTGGCTGTGGAGCAACAGTTTTCTGGAGGATGTTTAAGACGAAACAGAGAAGAAGACCATCACTGTTGGTATGTCAACACAGTCCAATTCACTACATCCATCACTTGAACACTTGTTCACACACACATACACACCCATACATACACACACACACACACACACAAAGGTGACAACTGTGTAACCAACCGCAATTGATGTCCAACCACAAGTGGTGTCAAACCTATGGACACTACTGCCGATGTATAGGGACAATACAAAATTGTAATGGCTCAGGTTTTTTCTTTCTCCCTTGCACCTCTACATAGCCCTTACAACACACCATTTATCTTTACTTGCATTCCTATCCCTGCCCCCTTTCTCTTCCTCCACTCTCTTATTCATGCAAGACTATTCAGTCACTCCATCTTCCAACTTCTGCTACTCGTCACCATCACTTTTGCTCCATGTAGGTTACCCGTTAACCTCTCTCCTTTCGCTCGTTTTGTTTTTCTCAGCATTTAAGAAATTCTTTCAGGGACCCCCAACTTTCTGTGACCCCAGTGTAACTGAAACACAGACCAATAGCGTGGTAGTCCTATCAAGGCCAGAGGTCAAATGCCTTAATAAACTTATCATGCACAGAGAAATGGACCGAGATCCTGGAGTAGTTATCCATGCTGCTAACCACCTGTGGTCCAAAGTAGTAAATCACAGTAATCTAACGCAGGCTTCTACAACTCTTGAATGGCAGGACAACTTTCAAATGCAATTGAGAGCAGATGAAGGGGTTGTAGGCAAATAGGGAGAACTTTTTTATAAACAATTATTAATGTAAAAATTACTTTTGAACATTCACAGAATTGACAACCACTAGTATGCCTACCGTTATTTCGTGATTTGTAAATAATGAAGAACGTATCGAAATAATTTCTATAATAAGAAAACATTAGAAAACAACGTTTTCCTAACATTGAAATGTACTGACAGTCTCTGGGAGAAGGGTGTGTATTCAGGCGCATAACAGTATTTAACGCACACTTTTACCAATGTTTTAAAATTGGCCTAGTAAAAATGTGTGATAAGAAATACGAACTTTCCTTACCTTCAAAAAATCTCTGTAACGCTTCAGTTTCATCAACCACGTCCATCCTAGCGGGTCCCACTTAAAAAATCCATGAACGTCTCCCCTTGTCCGAACGAAATAGTTTCGTATCGGGGAAATTCTCACAGATACATCCCGGATTCAAATGGCTCCGTGGCTGGACTTAGGTGCAATTATTGTCTTAAGGAAATCCACTAGCCTTCTCGGCGACCACTTGTCCTATGAATAGGCTTCACGATTTCGAGCTAAATATTCCCGTCCTCTACAATAGTGTTGAAACAAAACGCCTCCTATGTTAGGTGTTTTAGAAAAACAATTTTACTAGCTGAAACCCAACAGGTAGGTTATGTTGACATCATGACACTTAGTCAAATACATCGTACGAAAATCATTCAAGCATTATTCTGATTAATTAATTATCCAATTTCGTATTGGAGGTTAATTATATTTGAAGTTGAACGCAGGTTCTTTACTGAAGTAATTCGTTGGAAGACTACGACTTAACCAATTCCCTCCCTTCGTCGCCTCTCCCTTGTTGATGGGACGTACGCGCAACTGAGTCATACAATGTGTTCCGGGGGACTTGGAGTAGAGGAGTTGGGACAGCACAGGTGTACCTCCTCCACTGATGGAGATGTACCCCGCCGTGAACACGTCAGCTGTTTAAGAGGGAAATCACTGGTCCAAATCAATTGTCTCTAGAAATGTGTATAAAAAAAAAATGCCGTTAGGTCCACGTGCCATCTACATTCATTAAATGGTTGGCCTCTTGAGAAGCTGTGTGAGGAAGTTATTACTTGGCAGTAACTGGTAAAGTCATACTTTGTCACCAACAATTCAATCGTTTTTCCTTCTAGCATGAGAAGCAAGTCCTGACGCTTCGAGGTGCAAGACAATTTGTACAGTAAAAACAGTTTGTAACATATTCCATTTATGATTGTATTGAAGAGTTAGATACACTACAGTATACTTTGCTTTTGTATGTGACCATAGATATCCAGACAGTCGTGTTTATTGTAGGCTATAAGTCTAACAATAGGAGGGACATGTAGATAATTTAACTCCCCGGAACTGTGCGTGGTGTCACATTCAGTCATATTTAACTTACACACAGGGTCATGTGTCTATTGAATTCCTCATGTTCTAACCCTCATGCACCTCTCCAGAAAGTTTGTAGAGATCTCCCATGGGAGGAAAGGATGATCCATTTCTCTCATCCTTATCAGCTACAACCCACCCCCCTCAAACAAAGCCACTGTGTGCAGCCCCCTCTGACCCCCCCCCGACCCTCCCCCCGACCCTCCCCCTGCGTGTGAGATGCTGTTTTGTTGTCTTGTCCCCCACAGCTGGAGCCTCTCTCTTTCCCTGTCTTCCCCTCTTTTCCTCTGTTCAACCCAAACAACGCCTCCGTTATTTCTACCACACTATGCAGATTGTTTCCGAGGACACAGGCAAAAGACAGAGAGAGAGAGAAATTGAGGCTGCAAGTGACAATGAAACAGCTGGGCATGTTCATGAGGTTCATTTTGGTATTTTGTATTTTGTATGTAGATATGTAAATTGACATTGCAATACAATGGAAAATTATAAAACTGTGGCTATCCGTTTCTCTGTTCTTTTGTTTTACATTCTCAAAAGGACTGACAACCTAACGGTGGACTTATGCTGTGTAGCCTAACTTTCCTCCTAGCTTTTGCTGTTAACACTTTTTTTTTGACATAACACATTCCTTCAGTATGTTATCTTTTGATAATATGCAGTGCGTTGTGGCCTGGTATGTAATATGAAAGTGAGCGTGTGTGTATGCATCTGTGTGTTTGCCTGCCTGCGCGCATTCGCATCGTGCGCTTGAGCTTTCGGTCTGTAGTTCTTATTCCAATCCACTGTGTGGCGATATCTGATATCGGGTTTATTTACCGTGCATAGAGGAGGCAAAGAAGGACAATCAAGATGGCGATGAACAGACCAGGTTGGTGGACGCGTTGCCATAGACACGGGTTTAGTTGAACGTACATTTGGATAAAAAATTGATATAGAGCTGACTATCTTCATAGCTACCTAACAAACAGTTTGACCACAGAACCATCTAGCTATATAGTTAAATTCGAAATGACTGACAAAACTTCTGAATCAGTTTAGTTAGCCTATCTCGCTAGCTTCGACGTCTGTTAGTACAGCTTGCTATCCAGACTACTGTACAGTACAGTACTCTTATCAATCTGTACTATGTAGCTATGTCTGTAGTATGTCTGCAGTATGTCTGTGTGCGAAAATATGGGAAGAAAAGGGAGGCTAAGTAAAATAGAACATCTCTTATCCTTGTAGTGAATCCATGGTGAATGTCTATGTGTTTCTTTTTCAGGCAAATCAGCTATTGTGGTATCCTTTTACAGCATGCTTTGGGATTCAAGCATTCTGAACAGTTACAACGCAAAGAGTTTTCTTACTTGCTTCTAGACCTACACTATAAACCAAAAGCATTGGCCACTGTCAAACACCATAACAGGTATCCCTTAATAACTGCCCCTGTAGCTCTCATCTGCCCCTCTCCAGCTGATACTGTACCTAACAGGAGTCTACTATGTCTTCTACTTCCTGTCGACACTGGGCATGCTCATCTATAAAAGTGAGAACCTACGGTCTATATGTGTAATAATTTCAACCTTATTTGACTCCAGTTTCTTATCCTTTGTCAATATACTGGTCCCTGTTCTTTCCAGGCCGTGTCCTCAGCTACCCTGGAGACAACCTCACCCTAGAAGTGTGCCTTCTCTTCCTCATGGCTGGTCTGGAGATGCTCCGCTTGTACTCTGGTAAACCAGGGACTGGGGTCTTGTCACCTGTCTGATCTGCAAGCAGGGGCGTAGCCATGGGTAGGCCTGGTAGTCACAGGCCCACCCGATTTGTTCTAAGGCCTAACCAAAAACGCAAATATCTCAGAAAAAATTATGCACCGGGTGCACATCGCAAAGTAAATAAGTAAAAAAAAAAAAAAGATGCCTATCCATATTTTCCAGGTCTACCCAAAAAGATTATTCTGTCCACGCCCCTGTCTGCAACCATGACATCTCAAACAGTTAACACCCCTGAACAGACTGTCCTACAACTACCTTGAAAATGACTTAATATCTCCACTTTCTATTTTTGTTGTTGTTGTCAATTGTCTTCGTCCAGGTATGAGGGGCAACCTACAGGAGAGGGAGGGCTATGTCGGGATAAACATGGTTTTGACTGTGCCTACAGTCATGCTGTCTGTTTACTTCTTGATCTGGCAAACCTACGTGCTGCGGGCTGACGTCATAGTCAATGCTTTGCTGCTTAGTATGTATGGGCTAGGTGGACTCCTGGCTTTCATCACATTGGCCCGCTTCACCAGGTTAGAATCTCATACCAGAGCTAAAGCTACCCTTTATCATATCCTTTCCTATCATATTTCATTGTAAATAGTGATCCACATTCATTATTTAGGTGATATGGACATTTACAATCTTATGGTCCAGATGTCTTGAGTACTTGGGTGTCAAAAGACTAGTGTGCTTGTACTTTTATAGGTTTTAGTTTGAATACTGTTTGAATGTCATCATACATTGTAACAAAAAAAGATTATATATTGACATGAGTTGTCCAAGTAATTGGTCTCGTCTACATTTGTTCTGATTGGCCTGACTGCATTGAACAGCCCTTTTGTGCCCTCCATTGTTGATGAATGAATAAGCCCAGGTTCTTCAGGGCTTGTTTGAATAATTGATTTGGGTTTCATTCATCAAAGGGTTACTGTATACCTGGACCAATGCCGTCATGCCTGTAAAATTTCCTTCTGAGAAAAATCTGCTAAAAATATCTGATGGCTCATGGAAAAGTAGAATATTAAATTAGGCAGGAACGAGAAGACTTGTTGAATATGTTCTGTGAATTCAAACTTAAAACGTATAACATTAACCCGTGTCACCATGTTGATTTGTGTTTTGCAGTGCCTATACATAAGGGAGCTGTTTCCAGGACAACTCTGTGTGTGCATAACAGCAACTCTGTACCATGGACACATCCAGGACAATTGTCACTATGGTTCCCAATGGAAGGTCATTTTTTCCACAACAGTGTTTGACTGAAAATCAGTGAAGATATTCAGGTTAATGAACGGGATAGGAGTACGATATTACTAAATATGTGACATTAAAAGATACAAAGGTTTGAGCTGTAAGTAACAGGATAATGAGGATGTCTTAGTACTGTAGTTTAAGTGTAAACATGAAAGATCTATTAAACATTAAGTCCTTTATATTTTATACTTGAACAACTTTGTTTTGTGACTTTCTGTGTACAGACTGCAGATGCCTGTCTAACAATAAAATAACATTTCTCCAGTAGAGGGCAGAAAAGGTGACATTTTCAATGGTAGGAACTGTGATTTGATATTGTAAAATTGTACATTAATTTACTTTCTATAAAGTAAAAGTAATTTTATAATTGGTGGTGTGAAAGTTTCAAAGTTTGTATCTTCTCAAAATACACCATTTAACCATGTTTCTCTAGGGCTTGTTGGTAAGCATAACTCCAAAATTATGATATAACGGGCATATCATTTCAGATGTGAAATGGTGTCAGAAGTTATTCTTTGTTTACTATTCATGTTCCCCGGCTGCCCTCTAAAATGCCCTCTTTAAACAACTAATTTCTCAGCAGTGACAGCTGCAGTTAATAATCAGCCCCAAAGTCAAGGTTTCCAAAGTAACCAGACTAAACACATTAAAATCCACTGTGCTTGTATTTAAGCTATCCCTGTAAGTACACTTGCATCACTAGCACAGGTTAGGTCAGTGTATGAGCAAGCATGAAAAAAATGCATGCTGCAGTTTGTTTTTGTATATGGACTGATATGTGATTAGGTGATACAGGACAACACCTGTCTAAACCCGAAACTGAACAATACCTTTCAATAATGTGCATGTTTGGGGATGGCCCATGTCATGGCCCATAGTAGGCTATGCCTTGTCTATGTGAATTTGGCTAGGAGCAGGAAGCTCATTGGCAAAAGGGCCAATGTTATCTAATGTCTTGGACATTAAAACCAGGCCTGTGTTCTTGCTCTTGTCATTCCCCTATTGAAACAGCCTCTCCCTTGATTTACAAAGTGGACTAAGGTTGACTTAAAAATATTGCTAGTAAATTGAAAGTTCATGGTTGCCACCCATAGTAATACAACTGATAGAAAAGTTTTATAGGATGTTTTTCGAGATATTATGTGTATTTTACAAAAAAGGATGATATTCTGTGTCAGATGTCTTATTGCCGTCATTGATCAATTTATTGGTATAACAGACATTCAATAGTCTTAATTAACAGTATCAAGAAACAATGGAAAAGGAAAGCAGCAAAAGGTCTCTTTTGAAAAGATTAATTCCTCACAAACTCGAAGATTGTCGCAGGAGCAGACTCTCTCACTGCCTCTGCCTCTCCCCTTTTCTACAGGCTGTGTACGTTGCCTATGCTGTCACCTGTCACATACCCGCACCTGTGCTGTCTCCCGAACGCGCGATTAAGAGAATCGATCAACGAATGAATTAGAAAACTATTTGCCTCCAATTTAATTGGATTGTTTTGACTTAAGGGGTTTTGCGTCAAAGTTCAGTAATAACATACAGTGATACGTGAGATGGAAGATTGATTGTTCAGTCAATTCGTTGGACTTAAAACCTTTGTAACCTTGCCAGCACCAAACTAAGAAAACAACGGTGTAGAGTTCGGCGCTGGGTAAGAATGAATACTTTTGAACGACGTTGTAGATGTTGTGTTTTATTTTGATGTTTTTTTTTATTTTCACGCATTTCACAAGGTATATTTGGGTCAGCGTTGTGCAGTAAATGCTGAATGGCTGGTCATCAATATAGGATTACGTCCATCTGAATTCATGCTTAGTTATTTGCGTATCACAAGGATGAACTATTATCCATGTGCCAAGTGGGGCAGTTGATTTTGACAATCATGTTTGACAACATGTCAACAAATTGTTGTCTTATATCTGTCTTATATCTGTCTTATCTAGGGAATTACATCACTGACATATTGTGTTAGTGGCTGGCAAAAGGGGTTGGTTGGCACACAGCATTTTTCTGGTTCTTTTAAAAGTCACAGAAACAAAATTGTAACATCAAAATGTTTGCTTTCTTGACCTGCACTCATCTACTATGTTAAAACATCTGAAAATCACAAACATTTAACTTTTATGGTATCAAAAGTTAAACAGTGGTCTGTGGACTAACATGTATTAAAATTGTGTCAGATGAAGATATTGGAAATGTGTAGTTAATAGACATAGGAATCAGTTACATTTTCATTTAAAATGTGAAAGTCTGTAATGAGGGATGGTAGCTGGCCATCATCATTTTATCACAAAGTTGGGTTAAATTTGAGTGAGGTTGGTTGGCACCGGGATTTTGAAGATATAGGAATTTAATACAAAAGTGGTAAGACCTGTATATAGGTGTGATGGGGGAGGGGGCCACTAGGAGGGCTAATGTTAGGTTCCTGTTGTGGTTACTGTCCCTTTAAATGTTGTCTAATAAAAACATTGTTATCAACATTCCGGTCTTCATTCTTGTTGCCTAATCCTGAGGATTAGGGATAGAGTTAGGGTTCAAATATACATTCCTTCTAATTAATTGAATACAAGATTTCAGTAAATGATTAATAGCTTAAAATATACTATTTACAACTTCAAATAGTTTCTATTGGTTGCTTCTATAGCATTTTAACATTGTGCCAAACAACCCCATATTGTGTGCCAAACAACCTCCTAATGGTGCTGGATGGTACAAATGCATAACATGACTTTAATCACAAATCACCATATTTTAGAAAATATTTGTGTATATTTAAACATAATTATAGCATAGACCTTAACATTTAATTTGCTGCTAGTGAGAATATTCTAACATGAATGATGCCAGAGAAATATAGCAGACAGTGAAAAGTGTGCCAACCAACCCAGAAGTAAATCAATAACACTTTGACCCAACCAGTGAAATGTGACCTAGTATCGAGTAAAGGCAATCAGGCCATTATGCCCTGATTCACAAACATAGGCTACTTTCCATTCTATATACACAAATACACAATTGCAGTCTGAATGGGGGTAGGCTTACACGTGATACAGAACCAAATAACATATTTTATCTATTCCAAAATGTGTATTCATAAAAACAGGACTACGTTCAGATGGCCTTTACCACAGCAAGCTTGTCTGTTTGGTTTACCCTTTACAGTCTGAAAGTATACTTCTGTCTATCTACAGTCTAAAGTTAAACTGTACTATTAGTATTAATAACAGTACAAGAAAAGCTTTGGTTTGTGTACGGTCCACGTGTGTTTGGTGTGTCATAATGTTTTGGAAATTCAGACGAGAGCAGGTTGGTCTGGTATCAGGGGAATGTTTATTGAAAATGTAGACATGCCAAGTCAATACAACACCAAGAAATCCTGAGAATGGACACACATGAAATGATTTCTACAGTGCTTCTAATAAGCATGCAGTACTTCAGGGCTGGGTATTAACATTTAGGCCCTACAGTCTTAGACTGAACTTTGTGTCATTTGAGGTGACTTCAGAACTGGCTTGTCAGCTTATCCAGCTACTTCAGAGAGGGTATAATAAAGGGCTCAAAACAATCTTGCTGACACTTGTGTGAACTTTAGTACATTTTCTTTGGTTACTGTACATTTGTATGCTTATACTATATATACACAATATACATAATATATATACAAGCAGTGCTTTTAATAATGTAAAACCATTTAAGTGATTCTTTAACTCGATCTATCTTTTGAAATCTTCCCCCATTGGTGTGATTAGTGTGTGTGATTAGTTGTTTGTAAATTACCTTACATTTTGTGTGATTAGTTGGTTGTAAATGACCTTAACTTCATTTTGGATGCTATACTATGACTAGTATTTTGACAAAAAATACATTAATTTAACAACTTGTATTGTAAAATTACTGTGTTTAAGGGTCAAAGTCTATATTGAATACCGGTCATAGAAAACAAAGTTGCATAGGAATCATTATCTTATCACTACATTTTGTTTGCTTACATTCTTATATCAGCGTGATTAAGTATGCTTACGGTGCATTCCACAGACATTAATGTGACCATAGATGTTTATGAGGTTGAGAGTCTGTTATCCACCTGTTGTTATCCACCTCAGCAAACGACTTGCAACTCCAGGGTAGTACTAATCATCTCACCATGACAATTGTGTGGTAGTGAACGAAGGACAAATTATATGTTTATAGTCAACAAACCTGTTCAGAACTGTCCAGGGGACACACTGCCACCATTGGGGCGACAACACATGACACCCTTTGCAGCTCTTGTTGCACCTTCCTCTTGAAACCTGGAAGTGTGCCCAGAACAATGGTTCGGAGAAAATGGCTGGAGAGATAAGAACCGAAAGAGGAAATGCCGTATTTGTGCCGCCTGGCTGTATTCAACTGTCCTGTCCCCTTTGACCTTGTAATGCATGTTGTTGCTGTCCATGCTTTAGAACCACAGATGGGACTTGGTCATCTGAATGACTGTCCTACAAGATCATGTGGAGCTATGTGCCTCTTATCGATATAATGTATAACTTAGATATCATTTAGATATCATTTATGCGGGGATTCCCGCAGCACTTTTCAGTTAAGGCGGCGCCTAAGCAACACACGCCTGCTGCCTTAACTATGTAGTTATGGATCTGGATAGATAAAGCATAATCCTTGGAGTTATTATCATCAGTTCACCTTAAGCTACCTAAACTGTAATTTTACAGTTTTGGTTATTAGAAGTGAAACTTAATTTAATGAGAAACATTGTTTTGTCATTAAATGTAATGTGTGCATTCACAAGATCTAATTGCTCAAAAATATATATATAAAATATGTATAAATGTATAAAATATATATACTCTCATACAATATTCTTGATCCCATTGTCAGGAATCCCTCTACTTACTTTGTCCAGAACTACAGAGGATACCAATCATTCAATATCTGACAGGACTGACCATTCATGTCAGTTCATATCCTAGCAACTGTCATGGGATCTTTTAAACATCATTTAAACAGACTCTCTCTCTCTCTCGCTCTCTCTTTCTCTCACTACATAATCCTTCTTTTTGTGTAGAAGGCTTGAACACATCATAGTGAGCCATAGTGCACACACCATACCTAAAATGGGAATATCTTGAGGGTCTGGTAAGAGTTTCCTCTGGGAAATTTCTTGACTTTTAATCTGCGCGTTTCTGATTCCGATGCCCTGCTCTACTACCCCTTAGTTTGTCACAGACAATGTCTTTTGTGAGGCGCAGTAATTACCAAATTGTTAACCAGACTGTGTATAAAACTGCTTACATTTTAATTAATTGGAGCTATTCTCATATCTTCCTCAATAGACTGGATCTTATTACCCTGTGCATGGTACCCTGCTGTTTGCTATTGTACCTCCGCAGGCCCCTAAATGGCAACAATACAGGCCCAACACCTGACTCTCCTCTGAACCAGACGAGCGACTTCTAGAATATCTTTGTTACCTTAAGGTACAGAACCAATATACTTGGTCTGTTGTCCTTTTTTTATTTTTCTTATTTGCCCGTGTAGAGTACGGGGAGATGCATAATTAGGTAAGGTGGAAAAGTGAAACAAACAGTGGCTGATTTGTCACTGCTGGCGTCTGTCTATAGGTAGTTTGAAATAAATAATGCATCATGTCTTGTTGTGCTGTGAGACTGTGTCGCTCCCCCTGCCCTCCCTCTCTAACCCCGCTTCCTTCCATGTTATTCCTCTCTTACAGGTGCATGTCTTAAAACATGAGTATCCTGGGACCTCAGACCAGGCAGGACAAGTAAGTGGTGCACCTTACTGCATTAACCCCTTGCACGTTTACCTTTTCATCAATTACCCAGGGTCCTAAACCAGCACTCACTGCACTTGGGTTACTCACTGGGAAACAGGGAAGAAATAGCTAACCGTGTGTGAGAGGAGGTGTGGGTCAGGGTCCCCATGTACAGAGCTGCTCTGTTGGTGAATGTTTGCTTTGCCTGCGTTCCTGGCTCCAGTCTTTCTATCTCCCCTGTGCTTCAAGCCACATGCTCTCTATCCCTCTCTCTTTCTGTCCCTCTCTCTCTCTCCCCCTCTCTCTTTCTCTCTCTCTCTCCCCCCCCCCCCCCTCTCTCTCTCTCTCTCTCTCTCTCTCTCTCCCTCTCTTTTTCTCTCCCTCTCTCTATCCCCCCCCCCCCCCCCCTCTCTCTCTCTCTCTCTCTCTCTCTCTCTCTCTCTCTCTCTCTCTCTCTCTCTCTCAGACTTGTCCATATGCTCCAAATCTCAGGCCAATCTCATCCAGTCTTTCCCTGTCCGGTCGAACACATTTACCATTTTACACTCAGCTCTGTGCATGCTTAGGATTTAGGCACTGGAAGTGTTTGCAGTCCAGTGAGACACTGACATTTAGGGGAGTCCAAGCGAATATGAAGGGAAGGCAGCATAACCATGCCTCCTCTTCTTCTCATTGCAGTGGAGTGGCCCGATCGGACAGCAAGATAAGTGCCAAGGCCCTGTACGGTAAGTTCTACAAACGTGTGGAGGAGATATTTGTTTCATAGTCCGTGTGTATGACTCGGGCCCTTTTTCTTGTTTTCATGTTTCATGTTTTCCTCATACCCATGTATGCCTATCTGTCATTATGCACACTGTGCGTACCATTGTCTCATAGTGCTTTCATAAAAATGATAAGTCACAGGACTGTAGATACCTGGTATAAATTAGTCTGATGTATTGCTTAACATAATATTGGTACTACTCTTAAGCAGCAACACCATTCATTGAAAAAAGTCAAGCTCACACAATATTGTAATCAAGGCAAATCATAACAATCGTCAATTTGCTAGGCAAATGACTGTGCAAGGAAATACAGCTCTCTCTCTGTTATGATTATCTGGCGCTGTGGTGTCGTGGCCCCATCACGGCTTCACTGGACAACCACCTCCGTCCCAACCCCCACCCTCCCACGCTGATAAGAGGGGGCCAAGGTTCCAGGGGTCCTGCTGAAGCGCCCGATCCAGCAGCTACCCCCGTCCAGGGGCAACTGCTGTATCTGATACGCTTGACAGGTCTCTCTGGGAAAGGTACTAGAGATCTGAGGGCCTCCTGATCCAGTTGAGGGGGGGGGGGGGGGGCTAGAGGGGGCTAGGTTGAGAAAACATGCTAGGGGCTTGTCAAAAATGTAATCAGATGATTTTAGTGTGTGTGTGTGTGTGTGCAGCTGTAGATATGCATGTGTGCTACATTGTCAGCCAGACTACGTTTCTGGTCCCTATTGATCCATATGGCTCCAGTGGATTAAAGATAATGGAAACAATGTCAATGCTTGTAAACTTTACAGCTTTGTGTGGAGACTGTTTGCCCATGTCCATGTGTTGCCAAATGTACAATATTACATTAGCAGCTATGGATGGGTGTGTCTGTTTTTAGTGTGTGGTTGGAACAGGGTGTGGACAGCCTGGTCTTGCAGGTGAATGAAAGAGGCATTGAAAAGGGGAGAGCGAGGGGCATGGTCTGTACCAGTCAGTCTGGAACAGCCCCACCCCTGCCCCTCCCTACCAGGCTTCAGACATGAGCTCACTGGTCACCTCCAGCACCACCTTCCAGCTTGACTGAATAAAGAGCCCTTGTACTGGACAAATCACAAACTTGCCTAAATCAAGGATGACAAGTATATCTGGCCTAACCATTTTAAATTAGAATAACCTAATTGTTATGGTGTTCATTATAAATATTTTCCCTGTTACTATTCTGCCAGTATTGTGATATATCATAGTGTCTTGTGTTAAGCATGAACAGTACACTACAGTATCTATACAATATATCGCACTGTGATCCAGCTTTCATTTGGTATTGATATGCCTTGCTGCATGAGTGAGGAACTGAAGCTATGTTCCCTGGCTCCTGCTATCCTGTGTGGCAGATGGTCACTGTGACAGTCTCACTGTGCGGTAGCCAGGGACAGCATGCTCACCTCGCTGTGGAGGTAAAAAGAGATATGTGATCAGTGCCTTGTTTAATCTATAAGGACGTTGTGTCAGTAGTACTCTCTCCTTGGTCAATCTATATGGGTATTGTTTCAGTAGAACGCCACTCGGTAAAGCTATTTTGATACTGTGTCAGTAGTCCGGTGGCTGAGTGGTTAGGGAATCGGGCTATTAATCAGAAGGTTGTCGGTTCGATTCCCGGCCGTGCAAATTGACGTTGCGTTCTTGGGCAAGTTACTTCATCCTACTTCCCTCGGGGGGAATGTCCCTGTACTTACTGTAAGTCGCTCTGGATAAGAGCGCCTGCTAAATGACTAAATGTAAATATAGTAGTACTGTTGAATCTAAAGGGTAGAGGTGAAACAGGAAAAGTTCCGTCTCAATCTCTGCCATGCTTATATCACTTTCCTCTCTCATGCAAAAATCTTCCAATCACTCATGATTTAGGGCAGGAAACAAGTCATGCAAATCTACAACAGGCCTCCTCCCACCTGCTCTGTTATCGGGAGCATCGAGGCAGAATAGAGGATGAAGGGGTGCAGACATAGGGGCCTCATAGGAACCAAGCTGTCTTGGGCTTCGGACGACCAACAGACCTTCTTAAATCACTTGGTATCAAGGGGGGAGCATGTCTTTATCAGGTACTACAACTAATTGAAAGTTAGCTGGGACCTCAGTGTGTCTATAGGAGGCTTGGCTGATGATAGCTGCTCTCTGTTCCTACTCTCTGTATTTGTTTATGTTTTATCATGCTTTCTTATTATTTGTTTGAATGTGTGTTCAAGCCAGTAATGCCTTATGTTTTTCTATTACTAAATTATCTTTTAGTTTGCAATCTTTTGTCATTGTTCTACCTTATACATTCTGTCTTTGTAATCTTTTTTTTGTCACATAATGCCATCTGTTTTGTTAATCATATGGCCGGAGTAAACACCTTTGAGATCAAACTGAAATGTTTGGATCCCTAATGCTGATATTAAGCTCAGAATTTTGGTGGATAAAAATCTACACGGATTCAGCTGCACTTCTTTCAGGCATACCGTACAGTCCAGCTGATTGCTGTACTGCCAAGCCAAACAGCAGAGGTTTTAATTTTGGGCAACACAATGAGCCTGAACAGTCATGCAACATTAGCTTGCCAAAAATCGGTTAATGTTTAAACACTCATGTGTGATCTGATTCCTTGAGTGTGGGAAATATGAAGACATAAATGACAAGATTGCATCACTGTTGGAACTTACTCAATTTTTTTATTCCTAGAAAATTTTCTACAAAGTACACAGTGGTTATTTACAGTAAAGTGAAGAGAGGACCTAGTCTGTGTGTTTTGAGAGTCTCTGGGGGCATTGTTAAACTTGAAGTTGTTGTCAGGCCACTTAAAATCTTCCTAACGATTCGGATACTGATGTTCTGCCAGCCAGCCATGTTTGTTATCGGCCTCAGCCTTAGAAGACGTCTGTGGATCTGCCCATCTGCCTGCTAAGTGGCTCTCAGTGCAAGCTGTCACAGCGCTGTGAATTGATTGGCATAAATGTCATTCATTAATAAGACATGGGGCGAGCTCGACTTTCACAAAGACACCTGTGCTTGTGTTTCACCTGCAGGGAGCCAAGCAGGACTAGAGAGCCAGGGAGGAAGGGAGCAGGGGGGGAAGAGAGATGGTGAATGGCAGAGCAAAAGAGAGAAAGAGAGAGAGGGAGAGAGAGAGAGAGAGAGAGAGAGAGAGAGAGAGAGAGAGAGAGAGAGAGAGAGAGAGAGAGAGAGAGAGGGTGAGAGAGAGAGAGAGAGAGAGAGAGAGAGAGAGAGAGAGAGAGAGAGAGAGAGAGAGAGAGAGAGAAAGAGAGAGAGAGAGAGAGAGAGAGGAAATTGAGGAAACAGGAAAGTACCTGCATGTTTCCTGTGTCATTCTGGGCACTCAAATAAAATAGGTTGCTCTCAGGTCTAGATAAGGAATCTATTTTGCATCCTTTCAAACTTACAGTATTTTTTTAATTTATCTCTTCAAGTTTTAGAGTCCATAGATGTTAGAGTGAAAACTAAATGAGAAAACTGGCATGGTCCGGTTTTTTCAAATTTGTAATAACTTTTTGTTATCTTATAAGGCATTAGTAGAATGTATTACATTTTATGAAAAATGCTTTATTTTAATAACTTTACATTTCTATTTTGTAAAGTCCCCTATTTACCAGAGGCAGAGAGAGAGAGAGAGAGAGAGAGAGAGAGAGAGAGAGAGAGAGGTAGAGCGTGCTACAAAAATGTTGATTCAGTTGGTATGGGGAGAGAACCCAGAGCCGTGATATGAGATCTGGCCGTAGAATTGATCGGAACAAGTTCTCGTTTACCCGTAATTGTTACCTGCAGACCATTCACCTGGAGAATAGGTCAATGAGCCACACAAACACTGGCACATGCTTCTAACATTCGGGCTACAGAAAAGCAATGACCTCAGCATAAGCTGTTGCAGTGAGAGAAAGGTAAGAGCGGAGCTACAATCACATACAGTAGTATGTAAGTGTAACCAAGTACATTTTTTAATGCATGTATATTTTTGTAATAGTTTTTTTTTATTTATCTCAATTTCTTGTATCTCAATTGCTTAGTATTCAACTATGATGGTGGTAATCATTACTGGTGCTGTTGCTCATTTGAGAATGTTTCTTTGAGTGTAACAGCATATATTTATATTTCATACATTTATCAGATGCTTTTAGCAACAGATTTATTGAACAGCATAAAACATGAAGGGGCTATGGAAACCATTGCTATGGAAACTTAAAGAAATCCATAGTTTCGGTTGCTGTTTCTCCTTGTCTACCCTACCTGTTGACCCAGCAAAGCTCATAATCAAACCTTTCACCTTATTTTAAAGTCCATTAAAGTAAACAATGATCGTTTGACCCACTGGCGCACCAATCAGCAAGTACATGAGGAAGTGAATGTGCATAAAAAGTGACCTTTGATCCCTATGTCATTTTGTGGGGAGTGTACTGACTGGATCACTGCCTTCAGCCTAGCCATGATGTCATACCCCTGTGTTTCCTGAAGGTTTTATCTGACATAACATCGATGATTCTTAAGTTGGACCAACTGAAGAAAGAGGAATGTCCATGTTTGATTTGGACAGTTTGAAAAATATATTTGTAAAATGTTGGCAGTAGAAGTCTATCTAGCGATACAGATCTAACAAACCACTCCAAACCTCCCAAATAACTTTTCTGAAGTACCAACAGCACCTCCGTTTTAGGACCATTAGTTGTAGTGGCTTAGGGATACAGTGGATGCCCATTTGACTAGTGAAGTATGGTGTTTTATCTTCTCTGAGTGTGTTCGTATACTTAGCTGTGTGTGTGTGTGTGTATGTGTGTGTGCGTGCGTGCGTGCACACACACACGTCTGTCCTTGGACATGCGCACATGAGCAGTTCGGATCACTTCCTTATGGTCCTTAGCTGTTGCTTCTGTTCATATAATGTCATACCAGGTTAATCTCATATATCTGTTCTCCTGAGCACTGGAGGACGGACTGGGAATCTGTAGTATTGTACAAGCTTTTTTTTGGAATGTGGAAATGATGTCATGGATGTCATTTGTTTAAACTGCTGCTCATAAACTTCTCTCTTCTTGACCAAACAGAGCAGCGTAAGAAATACTCCAACTCTAATGTTATCATGCAGGAGACGTCCCAATACCATGTGGAGGTAAGGTTCTTAAGTTCTCTCTGTCATGACGTACGGAATCCAAGTGAAACACTTAGATTCACTTAAACACTCATAGTAGCTAGAATCTCTTTCATGTATCCTTAACATAACATATCCTAACATTTTAAGTTTAGACTGTCTTGGACTTGTTTAATGCAAGTGTGGATCCATGAACACAAAGGTTGGTGGTCAGGTTAATGTTTAATTATCTCCAGATAGAAGGTGTGGTTAACAAAATAAAAGAAGCCATGATACCGGGTGATCGGACTACCATGGATATGTTGAAGTCCAGGACTGGGAGATTTGAGTCGGGGAGAGAAGTCTTTGCTCTGCAGGGTTGAACTTAGTTCTGTGCACGTTTGATGTTCAGACTTCATTGAAAGGGTTGTTACTAATCAGGTAATAATAGATAACAGAAATGTTCTGGGAGCATACACACAGAGACACAGCCATATACACAAGCACCTTTTGTATATTAAGTGCCTTCAATGCCTCCCTGGGACTGGGTTTTACCAGTGCAGTGTCAACCAGTACATCTCCCTCCATGTTCAAGGCCCCTCAGCATCTCAGAATCAGAATCAGAAAGGGTTTTAATCGCCATGAAAGTTTGCCCAGACAATGAATTTACTTTGGCAGAAAGGTGCATACATTAAACATAAAGGAATCTTAAGGACTTAAATGTATGGACTAACTATACTAAGGTACATAGTCAAGCAATACTAAGGGAATTTAGAATTAAAATAAAACATACAATAAAAATCTCTCTCCCCTCTCAGCATCTCTCCACCTTCATGATGGACAAGGCAGAATCCATCACCACAGTGGATGATGCCATCAAAAAGCTGGCCCTCCTGGACTCTAAAGACAAGATTTGGACCCAGGAGATGTTGCTACAGGTCAGCGACAAGGCTGTCCGCTTGCTGGACTGTGACACGCAGGTAAGGCTTAATCTGCTGTCTACGCCTTGCTTCTTTATGACTTGATCTCGTCTGTGTGAACTACTAACCTTGAATAAAGAACCCAGTGCTGTGTTCCACTTGATAGTTCAGAAAACCCTCCCATCTGACTTGCTCACTGGTAAATGACTAGATGGTCAATAACTTGCACGGTAATGGTTATCTATTCAAATATATGACAACGGCTAGTTCAGATGACCCCAGAGGTTCAAAGGCCAACGCAAGGTTGCCGTTGCACCATACACTATACAACCTCAATTCAAAAGGTTTAGAGGGTGGATTGTATAGAGTTTTATTGCAATGTGATAATATCCAACAGCACACTGTGATAATGCCTTTGTTTTAAGTTCAAGTTCAAGTTTATTATCATATACTCATAAACAGCATTTATCAGTAATGAAACTCTTTGTGCCCAATGTCCGTTCAACTTAGAGAATAAATACATTAAATACTGGAGAATGGAGAAAAGGGGTAAAAATTGTAGTGCAAAAAGATATTTATAACCAATGCATTACATTTAGACCTTTAGCCTTTAAGGGTACAATTACTCTATCTTTCATGTCCTTGTTCTACCCTCTCTGTCTAAATTGCTCTCCTGCCCCCTCTCTCTACCTCTTTAGGAAGAGTTGGAAAATTTCCCTCTCCCGACCATTCACCACAGTCAGACCGTCTTGAATCAGACGCGCTATCCCTCCGTGCTGCTGCTGTTGTGTCAGGACAGCGAGCAGCACAGGCCTGACATCCACTTCTTCCACTGCGACGAGGTCGAGGTGAGTCCCTTTGCTGGGGGGTCCCTGGAGCAGATGGACACGCTGGAGGGCATTCGTTGTCTGAAGGTGTTAAATGCTTCTTCTGTCGTCCCAGGCTGAGATGGTTCATGCAGACATAGACAGTGCTCTGGGTGACAACAAGCACGGAAAGAAAATGCGTCCACAGACATTGAGGTGAGTACCGTTATTCCCACAGTGATCTGCCTGCTGTACGTGTGAACACACTCTCATGTATACAGTTGACCCCCCTCCCCCCCCCCCCTTAGGATGAACCAGGAAAAAATGAAACGGCATCGAGAAACTATCATCCCCCCCTCGGTCCCCAAGGGCCCGCCCCCTGGGGGGAAGGGGCGAGTGGCTGCCATGAACATGCAGGGTGAGCCCACCCCCCGCACACATGCTGGCCGAAAGACCCCCAAATACAGGCACACATGCACACATGTTGCAACGTACAGGTTCTGTTAACATGACTTGCGCACGTTACCGATGGTAACGTACCTGTTAACCGCTGAGGTTGGCTCTGTGTACCCAGATGTGGAGAGGCGAGGCTTAGCACAGCAGGACGCCGAGTCACATGACAAGCTGGCTCAGCGCATTGAGAAGGACGTGGTGAGTTTGTCATGTTTTCGGCGATTTGTCATAATTGGTTTACCGTGCACCAGAATCGGTGCTGCTCAGCTGAAGGGTTAATTTTAAAAATCACCTCTGTCTCTTTTTCTCTTTCTCGGTTTTCCCGCTTCTTGTCCATTTGTGTTTTTCGTTCGGCCCCTCTCCTCAACAGCAAATCCTCAACAGTGCCTTGGACGACATCGAGATCTTTGTGGCGCGACTGCAGAAAGCCGCAGAGGCGTTCTCTCAGCTAAACCAGCGCAACAAGAGTAAGAAGAATAAGAAGAAAGGACCAGCAGGTCTGTCTCCCTTTCTTCTCTATGAGGTGGAACAATACAGTCGTTATTGTCCACTGTCTGTTTCTGCCTCGGTTTGACCTCTCCTCTTTCAGGCCCAGGGTTAAACACCTTTCCATCTTGGCATGTATGCAGCTGATTGTTGAATGAATAAGGCTTCTGGATGTTTGTGTTTGCCGCAAAACGTGCAAGACTGTGTCCCACTGGACTGACTGTTTCCCACTGGGTTGATTGTGTCCCACTGGACTGACTGTGTGGAGGTGTAACTCTGGAGGCTGTGTGTGGTGATTGCTGTTGCTCTGACCTCCTTGTTGACAGAGGGCATGCTGACCCTGAGGGCTAAACCCCCCTCTGAGGCCGAGTTCATCGATAGCCTACAGAAACTGAAGCTGGCCTTCAACCTGCTGGTGAGTTCCCTCCTAATGCAGCTGCTTGACTATTACATTTAGTCATTTAGCAGACGCTCTTATCCAGAGCGACTTACAGTAAGTACAGGGACATTCCCCCCTGAAGCAAGAAGGGTGAAGTGCCTTGACCAAGGACACAACGTCATTTGGCACGGCCGGGAATCGAACTAGCAACCTTCAGATTAATAGCCCGATTCCCTAACCGCTCAGCTACCTGACTCACCTGTTGGGCCTTGTGAACTGGCTCTAACACTGAGTTTGGATTTCCTCCCTCTGCAGGCCAAACTGAAGAAGCACATCCAGAATCCAAGTGCATCTGAGCTGGTTCACTTTCTCTTTGGTCCCCTGGAGCTGGTGAGTCACCACCAGGCCCATACGTGTTGCATTGCAGCCAAAGTGTTTGACCTCAAGCAGCCCATGTATTAAACTGAGGCAGATTCTGGGTCCTGCGGCCTCAAAGGACAATTTATAGTCATGAGAATGAATGACGATTCTAGTAATTATGTCAACAGTTTTTTTTTTTTAACAAAAGGGTAAGTTTGTGTTACGCAATCCAAAATCTAATGTGAAAAGGGAATCATTTTGTTGACTCAACCCGTTTACAAAGTGCGTATGGTACTGCAATACTTACATTGATTTAATCCCTCATTCAACAATCAGTAGAAGTTGATAGAATGAGAACCGATCAGACGTCATATAGCCTACATCCCCTCTATTGTTGTGCATGATGTACCGCACCCACACTCATCACAATGCTTTCAGGACTAACCAGACCGGAGCTATGTGGTTTTCAGCTCCACTGCAGGTGCAGCCAAACTTACATATTGATGATAGAAAATTGCCTACCTCAGGCTGCCCATGGGCTGATAGCAACTCAACACATCACCACAACACTGAACACTGAGACTGGAAATGTTCCCCAGAAGGTGCCATTTAGTCAGGCGGCAAGGATGGGAGGAAGTGGGATGGAATCTTAAATGCTTGTTTATGTAACTCAAACTTGATCACAACACAGTCTGGGTTTGAGTTTCATTGATGTCCTCTGTTGTGGTATTTTTTTAGTATCTTATGTATCTTGTTGTTACTGTTGTAGGTCTCTCCCAGATGTTTCCCAGAGAGGAAACAAGGAAACGTCTGTTCATTGTCTATTCTAAAAACCGGTCCTGGCATTCGAATATCCAACCGATGTATCTTCCGTAACTCTTGAATGCTGTGCTTGCTTGTGACCTGCAGGTGCTCCAGAGCTGCGGTAGTCCTGAGCTGCCTCGCTCCATCATCTCCCCTCACCTCTCCAGAGACACTGTGGATTTCCTCAAGGGACACCTCTCCCCTAAAGAGATGACCATCTTTGAGCTGCTCGGAGATGGCTGGACCAGACCCAGGTAGCGCATGGTCCCAGGTTTCATACTGTCAAATGTTTTGTGACTGTGTGGATATAAATTGGGTCTCGTCCAGAAGGACATGCAGGACCTTCAGGGCTTTTGTGTATGAATGCTCAATGCATTGTCTGTTAAGGTATGTGCCTAGGTCACATGGTCTATGTCTCTGTGCAGGGCGGACTGGCCCAGGGAACAGTGTGCCCCTCCTTACTACCCTAAATTTCGGAATGGCTGGGAGCCCCCAGCAGAGATGTTTAGGACATCGCCGTGGGAGACAGAGTGTTTGGGACCCCCCATGTCCCCCACCGGTCCCAGCTACAGGAAACCCTCAGAGGAGGTGTGGGGCAGGAGACACGGCTTCTAGTTCTTTCACGTTTCTCAACTCGTTTCTCATTGGCTGTAGCGTCGTCATGGTTTCTAACATTTGCCTTTGTGTCTTTTCTCTGTTAGTTCTATGGGACTCAGTCGTCCAGCTCATCCAATGGGTGAGTGGAAATGGCATTGTTTATTTCAACCACTGCTTGCTGATAACAAATGTCCTCCCTTAGCATTCGTAAACGTGTGTCATGTCCAACCTTACATAACCCTCCCTTCCTTAAATAGGTCTTACAACGGTCTGGCCTCCTCTCGAAAATACGCCAAGATACGCTATCACTTTGTGGCCCGCAACGCCAATGAGTTGTCGGTACTGCAGGACGAGGTTCTAGAGGTAAAGCAGGGCCAGGGTGGGGGGGGAGGAGGAGGGGGGGTGGCTTGGAGGAGAGGGGGGGCGGGGCTTAGGGATAACTCTGATGATTTCCACACAGAAGGCACATAAATCTGTACCAAGGGATCACTAGAATACGTTTGCTGATTACCTTCGATGAAGACTTGACCTGGGCGTTATGTGGGGCATTTGCAGGTGATCGAGGATGACAAGCAGTGGTGGAAGCTGAGAAACCGCAGCGGTCAGGCAGGATATGTACCGTACAACATGCTGGACGTGGTCAAGCTCGAGGAACCACACGGCATGGCGGAGCCTCTCTACAGCCAGGTAATCCGCTGACCACACAGCCAGAGACAGACTCACATACCTTTACACACACACGGTCCATTTTCTCCTTCCCTGCCTATTTCTTAAGTTTTTACTCCTGTGTGCATGCATGCACATGTTGACCTGCGTGTGTATGATTGTGTGTGTCCCTAGCCTGGACATCCCTCCAGTTCCCTGGGCCATGGGGAGAGCTTTGACATGGCCCGCCCAAACCACTGTGAGTGACACGAGCAGCACCTCGGCATTCATTTCATCAGTGCACATCACACATTCGATTCCAAGAGTTTTTATGTTCATGTTAACTAAGACAAGCACAGCACAGAAAAGCGTGCTTGTGAACAGCCTTGGTTGTCATCTAGCCGGCTCTTATCACAGCCTTCGGTAACAATCTGTCGTCTCCGAATCCCTTTGTAGCATCTTGGAATAACCCCATGGATGAGGTCAATGATGAGCTTCTGAAGATGATCACCGCTGACAAGACTCAGCCTCCGGGCCGTAAGTTCCGTGTTGAGCGACCCTCTAGCAGCACCGTGCCACTAACCTTTGACTCCAATCCCCAGCAAGTCACCGTCTGGCTCAACTCCAAAGGGTTTTCCAAACCGTGAGTCACTCTGGTTCTCACATCACTGCCTGTCGGTGTGTGTTTGTATGCAGGCTGTGTTGTTATTTGAGTCGTTTTAAGAATCTCCAATTTGTCTCTGTGTTTGTCTGTTGTTCTGTAGGACTGTGGAGTGCTTGGGCATCCTAACAGGGGCTCAGCTCTTCTCTCTCAATAAGGAGGAGCTGAAGGCTGTGTGTGGGGATGAGGGGCCTCGTGTCTACAGCCAGGTCACTGTGCAGAAAGCTCAGCTAGAGGTGAGTCATACACACACACACACACGCCCAGCTGAAAACATGACAGCATCAATGGGGGAAAAGGTTGTGTTTTCCTCGTGTTATTTAAATAGTATTGAATTCTGATCAAAATTGAATTTCCATTTACAGAAGACTGGTGGAGAAACAGAGTTGGAACAGATCATGAAACAGAGAAAAAATAAGGTTGGGTCATCCAGCAAGGACTGAACATCCTTGCTCTCACGTTCAACCAATCATCGTCCTTCATAGCTGGTCACCATCCAACCAGTGCAGCCTATCCAGAAACAGCCCTCCTCCTTGTAGTACATCAGCAACAGCAGCTTTTTAGCCTGAAAATCTAAAGATAATGCTGGCTTTGTTGTAATATGCATTTTTAATTGTATATTTATTTATATTTCAAATCCATATGTATTTTTATTTCTTGGATAAGAGCGTCAGCTAAATGACTAAATGTAATTTCTTGTTCAGTTTTTTTTTTTCTTGTTCAGTGGCTTTTTGTTATTTTGTCTGACAATGCATCTGGATATGTGTACAATATGGGGTGTGCACTGTATGAAAGAGAAACCTTTTAATTGGAGAACTCTTTAGTGCATGGGAGCGTTTGTGTGTATATACTTATACATTGGTGTATGTTTGTGTGCCTGTATGCAGGGGTATGATCACTCAATAATGTCTTCATCACAGTTGTTTACTTGATAACTTGTTTACTTACCCTGAACAGCCTAACAATCTAATTCTCTGTGCCAGACTCTATGAAATAGTCTTTAAGATATGTAATGAATCAGTTTCATAATGCTACAGAATGTGTACAGTCACTCTAGAAGTGCAACCATGCCTTCGCACATGAATAATGTTGTTTATTGCATCAACATTTTTTTGTTTGTTTTTATAATCCGATTAAAGCATCTACAAAATTAAATGTTCTTTGTAATTACAAATATGTCATACACATGTATTAGTAAACCTTGATAAACATATGCATATTTCAGTGTAATCACACTAATGTGACAACAGTGCTTTGCATGTACTGTCTGTAGGCTATACTATAAAAGTTTCTGTATATTGCAATTGTCCGTAAGATCTTATTACCAATATGACTGTATTGTCCTTGTGATAAATGTTTGAAACTCATTAATTATAAGACAAAACCAGAGAATAAATGATTACTCCAGTTTTGGAAAAATATAAATGTTACATGCAATGTCTTTTTCAGTTATATGTCAAATGAGTTCACATAGTTGTGTAAATACAAATAAGGGATCGAGTTTGAATGGTCGTAATAAAAAATAAATATACTTGCTAAATACCGATGCATACTGTTCTTATGCTTGCTTTTTGAAAATAGTTTCTGTCTTCCTGTTTTATTAAACAGCAATTCTTGGAACAGTTTAAACTGAGATGACCAAAATCCTCCTGCAGGACATGTAACTTCAGTGCTTTTTTCAAATTATAGTTAGAACAGGTAACATTTCAAAATATTTGTATAAACTTTTTTCACAAACAGTCAACTTGATAATGAGTTCCTTTTTAACAGAAAGAAAGAACCACACTAAACAGGCAAAACAGAGCAGAGAGCATAATGCCAGTTATGTGTGAGAGTTATGTGTGTCCAAAGAACCAACAGGCATTGTGCACGTAGGAACATGTGTAATAATATATCAGTGTCAACTCTTACCTCACAACATCCACAAAGTCCCTTCCCAATGTCTTGACCTCGTAGGAAAGGCCTTGTTTCCTACACAGCTCGTTCCAGTGGAGCCACCAGGAGGTGGTGTGTGACTATTCACAAAGAGAACTGAGTCCACTGCAGCCAAGTGGAATGACATTCGTCCAATCAAGAGTCATGTTATTAGCGCACTAAAGTTGTTATTGGTAATAGCCCACCATATATTTTATCAATGCTGTTAGTTACGTAAGCATCTTTATACCATGGTCGGGCATAGTATTATGACTAGCATTACGTTAGCTTAAGATCACAACAGCTTGGCAACAACAGCTCAGCTGCAGACCCTTGACCCACAAGCAAGACACGTGTTGATTGTTTTGGTTATTTTGCTTTCCTTCATTTGCAGGATATAAATATGTTTTTGGTTATCCTCAACAAAAACCAAACTTCCAATACCAAAGGTTTTCAACAGCAAAGATGGACCCAACCATAAACAGTTAGCTTACTGTGAAAAAAAACAAAATGATAACTGTACTGTCTATTTGGCATTTGCACCTTTGGTTAGGCCACCTTTCAGAAAAATTAGGCATGAAAGGTCAGGTAATGGAACTTAGTAGAAGTGTGATTGTAAAGATGACAGACATAGACTTTATGTACAACTATTATTCTGTGTAACCACTAAAAGGGGTCTCAGAAAAGGTGGACCAGGTGTTCCAGGTCCTGGGGTTCCAGGACCAGGTGTTCCAGGACCAGGTGTTCCAGGTCCTGGGGTTCCAGGACCAGGTGTTCCAGGACCAGGTGTTCCAGGACCAGGTGTTCCAGGTCCTGGGGTTCCAGGACCAGGTGTTCCAGGACCAGGTGTTCCAGGACCAGGTGTTCCAGGTCCTGGGGTTCCAGGACCAGGTGTTCCAGGACCAGGTGTTCCAGGTCCTGGGGTTCCAGGACCAGGTGTTCCAGCCTCCCCACCCACAAGACTGGATGGAGGTTTCTGATTATTGCCAACACTGTGTGCTGATACAAATGAGAAAGACACTGATTGGTTATTTTTTCCTTCCACACCAGCAACCAAATGTCATCATTACATAGTGAGCCAAAGAGGAAACATGAGGTCAATGGACGTCATCAAAGTTAGCTACAGTAGAGGTAAAATAGAGGCTTCTTATAGCTTAGAAAACGCTACTGTTAATCATGGCATTGTCCTAGAATTGATTGTACTCTTTAGCAAATATGATATTTGCCTCCAACAGCATGTAAACAGTTGTATTGACAATAGTAAGAAGCAGCATGAATCTGGTGCAAAGGCCAGATGACCTGTAATTACCCTGCCGTCAATAAACACAATCAATAAAGTGGTGGATGTCATTAGCCAACGGATAAAGACCACCACTGCAGAGGAAGTTGGGCCGGCAGGTATGTTTTCTGTCCAAGTCCAGTAGACACAACCCAAGAAGTCAGCTTAAAGGAGCAGTGTTCAGCACACTAAGATATGTCACAAATTGTGATTCATGAAAGATGGATTGCTATAGTGGACTGTGAATCAACCACAGGGTGTACACCGTACTGAAGCTCAATATAGACATTGGCTAATGCTGGGGGGGGACACCACAGGAAAATCTGGGCCGATTTCACCCTTTCCAACAATCCTAGGTAATATCCCGATTATCTCGATGGTTCCACAGATTACTTTATCAGATTTTCCCCTGTACAGCAGTACATTTATATGTGTATTATTGTTCAAGGGTTTTACATCTTCATCATTATATAGTGCGTGCACCTTCACACTGATTTTGAAATGTTCTAGAAAAATAAACTGACAATATTTTAAAGAGTTGTAGGCTAATACCGGAACGTAAATTGCGAAATAATAGGCCTTACATCTGTCCCATGAAATGATGGTGTGATGTGAGTGCATAGTCTAAAAAGTGGCTCATGGAAATGGTCTTCACCTGTTGTACCCTTCCTTAACCACGCGATTTATTGCATCACAAGCAAAGGGCAATGTCTCTATCAATAACAGTCCGTTAATATTTGATTGGGACCCTTTTTAACACGCATATGTTCAAGGGGTACCCCTTAAGCATATTGTTCTCCCTTCAAAACGACATTATGTCATTTAACGTTTATTCAGTAACAATCCGGGGCTCGATTATGCCACCATTTTGGTACTGGTGATGTTTTCTGATTGGCATTAAACTCTGTTTAACTTGAGATAAATAAGTATACCTGCGCCTCATCTGTTATTGTACAAAGCGGGACCAGTTCCCTTACTTCTCAGTGTGAGAAATTGTAAACATGCGTGAGAAATACAAATTGTTGCGTGAGAGCGTGACAAATCAAATGGCTGAAAGGCGTGAGTCTTACGGGCCTGTTTACGTTCTTAACTTTCATGCAGATATTAGATATTAGCTGTCAATCACTCTTTGGCGCAAATTAGGACCCACTTCTTCGGGTGGGTGCTCTTATCTTTTGCCATTTTTAAAATTTGGAAGCACCAGTGCTACTGTGCCGTTTGTCACCTAACAGGACTCAGTTATAGGTGTGTTCGACTTCATGCAGCACCAGCGGCGCCGACAGCCGGCTGAAGCCGGCCGCCTTGAAGCTGAGAATGCCATTGGCTGCTTCAAGTCAGCCAGGCTGCAGGCAAATTGTGTTCAACAACGAATGGATCTTATTCATGCGGGAACATCTCTTTAATGTAGGCCTAATCCAAAATGGTCTAAGCGAGTACATGCGCATAGGTGCCATCTAGTGAACGTAAACAATATCACGCATGACATCACATGACAGCTACCGAGTAAAAAAGTTTATTTAGAGCACTGAAATTAGCAAACAAGACTTGTGATGTGGTGCATTATACCATTGTAAATGTCAATGCAGAATCATCTGAAAAGTAAATAAATAATGTGGTGTTTACTTCAAGTCATACATGCATTTCTGAGGAGGCATTTCGGCAGGAAGAAATGGCAATAATGAGCCAACAGCAAAAGGAATCAGTCCAAATAGTTTTATTCTTGTCGGAACAAAGATTAATATGGGAGTAGTGTTAAGTTTCATTAAAAGATCAGCTCCCTTTTTACAGACAGAACGAATCACAAAAAACAGCTTGGATCACCAAAACAAGCTTAGAGACAACAACAAAAACCACCCCACAATTAGACCAACAAGTTAGGCGAAGCATAGACAGACTCACAGAGGGAATTCCACGTTTTCTGCTAAATAACATGCTGTGGATTATGTTATTGGTTGCAATTTGACCACTATTCAAAAGCAACACCCTGTCAATATTGGGACAAAATACAGCACATTTATTTACATAAGAATGGCAACTGCATTAAGTGAATGACAAAATTCACTTTTTGGTGACCAACTCAAGTCTGTCAGACGGTTATTTCTTCATCATTTATGTAGATAAGCATCAAGCCACAGGCACCCAGACTTCTTCAGTGATCTGGGAGGGGCAGAAGGTTACTTCTGTTTTATTCGAGTCCAAGGGACACACAGGCATTGTGCATGTATTGTTAAAGCATACTGCATCTACAGTAATATGTATTGTTTGTTATAAGTAAAACTGTTACCTCACAACATCTGCAAAACCTTGTCCCAATGTCTTCACCTCGTAGGAAAGGCCATGTTTCTTACACAAAGCACGCACCATTGGAGCAATCCGATGGAAGTTGTGACGTGGCATGGTGGGGAAAAGGCTGAGAGAGAAAGACAAAGTGACACCACACATGACATCCAAAATGTGTACCCCATTCACACTATAGTGTCTAAATATAACTACAGTATAAGATACCCTGACAAACAAAACAAAACTGGGTTAAAGATTATTTATCTGACATAATTGATGTACATATGACCTAGGGCACCATGTTTGTTCCACATGACAAGTTGTATCATAATAAGGTTAATTTTAAGCAAAGTCGATATTGGTGTGGAAATGTGTCCAAAATGTCACTTACTGGTGTTCAACCTGAAAGTTAAGGTGCCCACTGAACCAGTCATTGAAGAATGACTGCTCAATATTGCAGGTGGAATTCAACTACACCAGAAAGAGAAATGCACACATTATGTACATGCACCATTATGTACCTAGACTGACAGATGTGGGGTTCACTGACAATGGTACCTGCATGGTCAGCCAGTCTTGGTGGTTGTCATATTCAATGTCCTTTGGAATGTGGCTCATCTGTGTCACCCATACAAACCAGTGGCTCTCCAGAAACCTGCATACATCAAGCATGTGGCCATCACTGCATCACAATTATTTCTTATATGAAAGGTTTTGTATTAGATATTCTTTGAGGAACATCTCAGATTATTCTTTACCTGACAACGCTTAATAGAAGGACTGAACCAAGAAAACCAAAGAAGGGAACATAGCATAGGAAGTAGCGAATTTGAAAGGTTATCCACCAGGCTATGTCCTTGATAGAAGAGCAGGAGAGACATACATTTTTTATAGAAAATCAGTTATTAACTATGATAAAATGATGATCCCAGCAGTTGACATTAAATCTCACCTCCCAGAGACGATGCGAAAACATGGTTTTTAGAATCTGAATGTGGAAAAACACTGGAATAAGCAGAGGGGGGCCAACTAAGAGAAAGAGAAAACAATTGAATGTTGATATTTTAAAATTGATCATCTTTGACACTAAAATATATATAATCATACAGCATCAACATAAGAAGGTTACCCAAAAAGAAGTATTTGTGTTGGTGGTTGTAAGGCAAATACTTGAGCTTCTTTATTCCATACTAAAGTGGAAGGAGAATCAGATGGTCACATTTTCTACTGCCCAAGTATTATGGGATACATTTTATCCTATTTATTAAATCTATGACATCACTCATACTTGCCTCCACTGGCTGTGTGTCTCCTAATACAAACATGTGGAGCATGTTGATGTCAGGGTCCTTACGGATCACATTGGGCTTGGCATGATGCTGGAAGTGACGATGGTTCCACCAGCAGGCAGAAGCTCCCTTTGAACACAAATGTTTTGTTCACTAGATTTTCTCTGCTAGAGAACCCAATGCTAATGGATAATGGTGAATAATAAATTATAAAAATATTTATGCATGACATTAATAAAATAGAAGAACTTTGTTATTGTTCAATACCTTTAAGTGACCAATAGTAAATTTTTGAAGTAAATGATTCCATCTGGATTTCTTGAAGACAGACAGGTGGGCAAAATCATGCTGCAACCATCCGGCTTGGGACTGAAAATACAAGAAATCCATTATTGTCCAAGGCCATTAGGTGACCAATGGTAAATTTGTGAAGTAAATTAGTCCATCTGGGCTTCTTGAAGACAGACAGATGGGCAAAATCATGCTGCAACCATCCATCTTGGGACTGAAAATAATCAATTAACAGTATGGCTTGTGGTTATCTATGGCACTGACTATAATAGAGACATATTACCTGGGATGTGGCCAGAATGACACAGCAAAGCAGTGTTGAAGTCCAGTTGGTTTCGCAGGTCCACAGAAGCAGCAAAGCCAGGACTTCCAGTAACAGAATGTGCCCCAGATGAAGGCAGAAAAAAAGAGGCTTGGCTTGAAACAGCCCTTCTTTTTCTGCATGGTCACGCAAATTACGGAAGTCCTGAACAATATTTTCCTGCATAGAATAAAAGAAAGAAAAAAGTGTTTGAGTGAGGATCAAGGAAACAAGATTGGGGTTAAGAAGTGGGCAAGGAGGGAGAGAAACAGATGACAGAAAGAGAGAATTATAGATATAAATCATGGGCAATTTCACAGGTTTAATAAAGTACAGAATCTACAGTATTTCATTGACTCACACTCTTGTCGTGATCATGACAAGGTTCAGATGCTGCCAGTTCACCAACCAACAAGGGCTTCAGAAATTTTCTCACAAAGGTTGGATCAGGATGAAAAGCTGTGAATGCTTCCTAGAGAACAGGGATATATTAAAACACAGGATAATCCGGTTTAAAATACTATAGCTTTGACATCTAAACAGATTTGCAGACTAAAAAGACTGATCTTTACATAGGGTGCAAACAGGACAAGAGTTTTATGGAAGATTAGTTTTTTAACCTCATATGCCAACAACTATGTCAGGTCACAACATAAAGCATGAAAACATTACAAATATCAAGAAGGAGTCAGATGGCTAAACGGTTAGGGAATCGGACTAGTAATCTGAAGGTTGCCAGATCGATTCCCGGCCGTGGCAAATTACGTTGTGTCCTTGGGCAAGGCACTTCACCCTACTTGCCTGGGGGGGGGGGGGGGAATGTCCCTGTACTTACTGTAAATCGCTCTGGATAAGAGCGTCTGCTAAATGACTAAATGTAATCAAGAAGCATATTTACTGTGGCATCCTCCCCAGCATAGTGACTGATGACTCTTATTCCGCCAGGATGCCTCTTGGTCCAGTTGGTGATGTTGTACACTTTCCTGTCAATGACGAGCCACTGATCATTCTTGTTCGCATGCCTCTGTATCTCCTCCCACGTGAAGACATTACCACCTCCTTGCTTGCCATTGTTTGTGAGGTCTGGGTCTTTCAAATGTTTCCCGAGACCCATCCTTACTGGTATTGGATCAGGTCTGAGGTAACGTGCACTCTTAAGACCAGTCCTCAGCAGGGCGCAGTCAAGATATTTCAAATGCAGCTGCACGTCTCACCTATATCAGACGAAATGGCGTGATGTGAGTACAGAGTCTGAGATTTTTCACGGACATTTATGGTCCTCACAGTCTGTTGTACTTTATCCGACTTCTTGCAACACAAACAAAGGGCAAGGTAGGCCTATTCATCAATTAATGAGACGCGACATTTTTTATGGCATCTTTTTAACTAAATACTTTTTTATTTTAAAAAGGCCCAATGGTAAAATAGAGCCGACAGAACAATTAGCTTTAAGCTATCCGTTATATAGATGAATAATCAAGCCTACATTCGTGTTCTAAAAGAAAAAATGCCAATACTGTACCATTTCAACAAATACAGATGCTGTAATTTGGGCTATACATGCAAAACATTATTACCACCTCTCACAACGCCTTTGAATCTAAATCCACACAAATATACAAGAAATAAGCAAAAAGATTTACCTCGCTATTCTTGGAGAACGGTCTCTCACTAACATTTCAGCATTAGTGTGTCATTGCGTGCACCATGCACGGACAGTTCACCCAAATTCCAAGCGGATCATTCGAGGGTCCCTGGTCCAATCCGCGTATTTCCAACACAGCTGGCACTTGCAATTGGCTTATTAAAAACCTTCCGAATTTATACAGTTGATGCACACGTGCACGCGGATGGGCTGTTCTAAAACGTTAGCCAACTATTGCATATGGCAAGCCGTTTTCAACTTTAATGAATCTTTAATCCTCAAAATGTTGCCTACTTGTACCCTAACACTGTTTTTAATACTAGTTTATATTTTTTGTTATAAGTAACTCTTAGAATAGTAACTTGGACTGGTTGGATTAGTAAGAAATGTGAATTAGATACTAGTAGACCTACCTATTTTTGTAACAACAATTATAGGACTTTATTCCAATAGAGTGAGTGAGTGAGTGAGTGAGTGAGTGAGTGAGTGAGTGAGTGAAGAGCAGTAAGGTATGGTAGGCAACAGACAGGCAGGCAGGCCAACACGTAGACAGGTGCATTGGCAGGTAGGCTGAACAGGTGTGGTCCTAGACAAAGGGAAAACAGATAACTCTAGTGGACATCTGTAAACACCAGTCAGCTATAACATCATGACCACTAACAGGTGAAATGAATAACACTGATTATATTGTTATCATGGCGCTTGTCAGTCATTGAAGCATAAAAGTGAAAATGTTGTCCTCAAAGTTGATGTGTTTAAAAAACTGGAAAGTGGGCAAGCGTAAGGATATGAGCAAATTTGACCAGGGTTAAAATATAAACTAAAATATGAACATGAAAATCAATGTAGGCTTATATAAAGCTATAAAAGGATAGATTTGCCAACAACTAATACAATGAACAGAAACCATACCTGCAAACTCTGAAGAGCTGAAAAAGGTGACATTTTATGCAGCCCAGAAAACGGCTATTTTTACTGAAAAGTGACACGTTCGCAGGTATGAGAAACACAGTGTAAACAGCTGATACAGTTCAGATGATATACCAAAGATTAAAGTTTCACAGTGTCAGTGTCACTTTACTGTGTAGAGTGTTAGAGTGACTGGGAAAGTGTTATGGCAATAGTGGAGGTGAAGTACTGTTGCACTGGTGTGGGGTGATTTATCTATTAACCCTGTAGCCCACAGGAGCACAATCACAGCAGTTGCTTTCAGCAGTCCTTAGAATGTTGTCCTGTACAAGTTTTTTTTTAAAGATCACTTTTACATAGTCAATGGGTCCTATTGTTTTTCCTCAAAATGCTTTTGGATGATGTATCTCAGGCCATCTGGTAATGAACTTACACAACCTGCAAACCTTCCTTCAAGCTCGTCTCTTTGTTTTATTGGACTGGATTTGTCCAAATTTAAGTTAGTAAAATGCCTATTGATTTTTATTTCAATGTCTAGGACATGTGGATATAGTTATTGTGAAATACTTCAACCAAATATAGTTTTGAGCTTAGGTTTATTTTGCAATTCAGTCTGGTGAGGGTGTTAGTCATATAGCATGTTTACCTTACACATTCAAAAATTATATTACTGTAAGTATTTTGGGTTGCAGTCTTTGAAACATTATCTGCAGAAGTATTTGAAACTGTATCTGTATTTTATCAGTAGTATTGTTTAATGTTATACAGTTAACTGATCCTAAGCTTTTTTTCTGGACTTGTTTGTTTGCTCAAATAGCTACGTGTTGCAGAAACAGGTTTTAAATGTTCTTGAATGTTTTGCAAGATACTTGTTGCATTGTCCAGGGATCAAATCAAATGAATCAAATGATATTATTGTCCCTCAACCATATGCACAAATGCAAGAGTGCGTGAAAGTATTGGGTGCAGTTCCAGGTGACATGGCAGTATAACAATAACCCAAAATTGTTATTTACACATAACACCATTGTTACACAACTGTTACACAACACAATGTACAATGTATACAATGCACAGAATACAATACATTTACATTTAGTCATTTAGCAGACGCTCTAATCCAGAGCGATTTACAGTAAGTACAGGGACATTCCCCCCGAGGCAAGTAGGGTGAAGTGCCTTGCCCAAGGTCACAACGTCATTTGACACGGCGGGGAATCGATCCGGCAACCCTCTGATTTCTAGCCCGACTCCCTCACCGCTCAGCCATCTGACTCAATAAAATACACTACACCTCTCCTCCACCCCCCATAAACAGTGGAGATCATTATAAAGTACCATGGTGACATTCAGCTGAGCTGTAGCCTTATAGTCAGTTGCCACAATGTTATGTGTGTGTGTGTGTGTGAGATCCACAGACAATGGAGAGAGAGGTGTGTCTGTCTGGTGGATGACAACGGATTTGAACACTGATATTCACCCTGGACACACCCCATCACATGGTCCCCCAACCAATCAGTGGCTTCCTGTCCTTTTTAACCAGAACTAGTTACAGTTTTTGCTGGTAATGAGACATGCACATAAAACCCGCATTCACCCTCGGTCTTCAACGGACAGAAATGGTGTGGTCCTCATTAATATTTAGTACCTAAAATAATGTAACCCTCAGATACACCAGCAGATGGCGCCAAAGCTGTTCAAAAGGGGGGCCGTCAGTCAAATTATCAGTGATGTCAAGTAGAGTCATCATGCATTACTCATTCTGTTTATAATGTTGGTCTTTTTGGTCCAGTGGGTGTTGAACAGATTAGGATAACAAGCCAAAAAATCTAAATTGGATACATCCCTGTATCAAAAAACAATTCATTGTTAATATACAACAAGTCATGTGAATGGGTAACATCTGCAGTGCTGTACTGTACAGTATATGAGAGTCATTTTGAGAGATGGACATTGCAGCTTTGGAGGGGGAAGGGAACACAACACTCCACTCTCCCCCCTCATTCGTTTGTCCCCTGAAGTCCCCATGCTTGTTTTGCAGCACAGTTCGTGTTGCTCTTTCAGGGTCATTTCAGTCCATTGCCGCAATTTGCAAATCAGCACTTTTGTACCCTTCATATCAGACAGCATTATACTCAACCTCTGTGTTGTCTTTGACTGTCTCTCTGCTAGTCCGCATCCCCGTGCTAAGCTTTGTGAGAGTATTGACCTTGCATTTACTGGACTATCTTATATCTGGTATAAGCTCATCATAACCACTTGTCACTGTGGAATGAAAGTGTTCTGTCTCCACCAACGGTGTAGCATTGAGGTCTCTGGGATCTATTAGTTTGTCAGTCAACTGAGAGGTGAGATGTAACATCAAACATGAATATTGACAAGATAACAGAGGCTTGAAGGTCTTTTGCAGTCTCTTTAAGGCAGACAACTCTTTTTTCAAGGGTGAACACAGATTAAAACACAGATATAAGACACAACAGCTGGTATACAGAAAAGCATGCAGATAACTACAAAAAGTCGGTCTTTGTCATATATGGTCCAGATGCATTCCTTCCTAATCTAAGATGTGTAGTCAAACACAGCTATATACATACTTACCCGTCCATTGTCGGCCATTAGTCCATACAGATGCACATGACATGGTAAACACATTGGATGATGACATGCAAAAAAGCAAAGCATAAAAACAACAAAGGCATTTGTAACATTAAAGTCATGAGTAAAGCAACATTGCAGTGCTGAAGTGGATACTGTCTACAAAGAAAACTTGTGTCTTTAAAACTTAAAACGTCACCATCAACCTTATGGAAGACGTCTTACAAGGCTGTCATTGCTTACAACCAAGTATTATGAATATGCTAGTCTCAATACATAGAACATCTGAATCACCAGGTAGACACCTCGTTTTTGTCAAATCACTTTCTTTTTTTGTATCCTGAACTGCTTGTTCAAAGAATTTGGGCTTATCCGCATTACCTAACTCATTTTGCAGCATAAGTGGTGAGGGACTTAGGAATGAAATGCATTGAACATTTGTCATCACAATTGTTTATCAGTGGTTTTCCCATCTTTATGTGGAGTTATTACATCCCATCTTACAGCAGAGCTGGTAAGCTGAAAGTTATAGCACATAGCAAGCAACTATAATTGTTGTTAATAAATGGACAATTATGAGAATATTTATGCCCCTAAATAATTTTGTGATTCATAATAAAAACAAATATCCCCTGCAGGTGGATTTAAAGCCTTATCTGTTGTGAATCAGATCCCATTCTCCTGTTATCTTCGAGGACATCCATAGTCTAACTCTCTGTGGTTTTGAAAGGCATATATCACAATTCGTAGCTCCATATGCTTTAAAGACTGCAATCAAATTCGATTTAAACAGGCTACGATTGCCTATTTAAACAAAACTGTTGCCAAAACTAACCAGTCGAGTCAATGTCTACTGTCTTTACCTCATTTGTCCTATTGCCTACTGCAACACTGCCACTCTGTTGTATAAAATGATATTGCCCTTATATTTGAGATAAATTGACGTATAGGCTTTACCCTACTGTAGTTATCGCATAGGCTAAACAGGCAATCTTTTAATATATTAAATAGTGACTATGCAACATTTCTTGTAAATACTCTATATAGGCCCCAAAATATATTTAGTAATTAAACTATGTGGTTGATGCCCTTTCCTACAGTAGCTACTGTAGATCTCATCTCAGGGGCATCCAATTCTCCTCGGCCCCCACTTTCCCTCTCTCTCCCTGTATCATGTGATTTACGTGTCTGAAAATGTCCCTGTTCCGGTTGCTAGGGAAGGGGTACAGTCCTAGGCAACATTGTAGCCTACGCAAATGTACGACCGCGAAGAGGTGAAACCTCTCGTTTGCCCATCAGCGAAGAGTGGACAGTGACGGACAGTTTACCGGAAAATGAAAACGACTTACTTGAGAGAGCAGAGACTATAGGAAACCGAGAAATAAATATTATCAACTGAACGAGATAGTGCGTAACAGCGTCACCAGAGCGCCACTACTGCCTACGCTACAAAAGTGGACTTCTCTTTACTGTTTCACTTTGCCGCTGGCCAGGTCACTGAGCTGCGTAGCCTGCGCGCCGTCCTCGACAGACACAGAGGAGAACTGTCAGCTGGATGCGCAGAACATCCGTCGCCTTTTTGGTTAGATCGTCTTGAGCCTACGGAACAGGTGACACAGTGGCGTGGAAAAACTACATCGGAAAAACTAAACTACATTTTGGGTCTGCTACAGTCTTCTGTTTTGTAAGGATAACTGACAAACATATCCTAAAGTTGTATCGGGTAAGAAACAAACGCGAGCCAGATAAAAATAGGATGCGCGAAGTTCGAAGTTTTTATCAGAGCTTCGGAAGCATTACCTTCTGCCGGTGACAGTAGCGGATGGCTTCCAGACACACATCAACAGACCGTTTTTGATATCAAAATCGATCTCTATTTTATTTATTCTTCTTCTTATTACTACAACTACTATTATTATTACTATTACTACTACTAATTATCGACATTACTTAAACTATTACTCAGGTTGTCATCAATTCTAATTGAGATTGTCATCAATTTCCAATGAACATATGGCAGTCAGAAGTAAAATAAAAACAAATGTGAATTTAAAACATTTTAAATAGCTCAAATGTGGGTGCTGAGAAGACTTGTTATGGCTCCACGGCTGTTCTGAGAGTGATAGGCACTCTGGAACCACCATGCACTCCAGTGCCGTTAGTCCTGTGACAGGGTTTCTGCTCCAGATCCAAGCCTGCCAACTCAGGGCTGAGCAGCCACAGGCACTGCCTCATCACCTGACCCCATCCTGACTCACCCTGGAGTGAGGAGCTGGCAGGTCACACCATGGGGAACTCCTCCAGAAAGGAAGAGGAGGAGGAAGAGAAGGAGGAGACGGACGGCGAGACAGTCCACATAACCGAGAGGAAGAAGAAGAAGAAGGAGGAGGAAGAGGAGGAGGTGGAGCTGCCCCTTGGAGTGGAGGAGTTGTTGACCAGTGGAGACCCTGTGTTGGACCTGAGCTACCGTAAATTCCGTCGCTTACCCTTACGTGTGTGTGGACTAGAGCACCTGGAGAAACTGTATGTCTGCGGCAACAGGCTTCGCACTTTACCCGACAGCATTACCCAGCTGAAGGGTTTGAGGATCCTAGCCCTGGACTTCAACAAGATGGAGGATGTGCCGCTGGCTGTCTGTCAGCTGAGTAACCTCACACGCCTCTACCTGGGCAGCAACCGGCTGATCAGCCTCCCCCCAGAGTTGCGCAACCTCCAGAGGTTACGCTGCTTGTGGATGGAGAGCAACTACTTCCAGCGCTTCCCTCGCCAGCTTTTTGACCTGCCCCATCTCCGCTCTCTTCAGATGGGGGACAATCGGTTACGTACGCTACCTTCAGACCTGTGGCGCATGGAGGCTTTAAGGGGGTTATGGCTGTATGGGAACCGCTTTGACGAATTCCCCCGAGTTCTGCTGCGCATGGAGGGCCTGGAGATATTAGACTTGGATAAGAATAAGATCACAGAGTTCCCCAGCTTGAAGCGCCTCCCTGCCCTTCGCCTGTTCTCCTACGACCACAACCCAGTGGAGGGCCCTCCCAGGGTGCGCGAGGAGGTGGTCCTGGTAGGGGAGGGGGCGGAAGAGGCCATGCAGGACCGGGAATACTGGAAGGAACAGGCGCTAGCTGAAGCAAAAGAGGCGGAGGAGCTGGCCTTGGCAGGGGAGGAGGAGCCAGTGATTCATGGCATCCTGAAGAATAGCTGCTCGGCCCCTAGTCGTACTGCTGATGACTTACTGGTAGCGGTTGGACGAGAGGAAGAAGGGGACTCGGAGAGGAAGGACGACGAAGGGGATTTTGAAAAGCCGTCAACGGACTACGACGGCAATGAACTCGAATATGACGAGGATGGCTTGGAATATGAAAGGGAGGAGCTCATATACGAGGGGGAGGGCTTTGAATTTGAAGGAGGAGGGCTGGAATATGAAAGAGGTGAGATGGACTATGAGTATGAGTATGAGGAGGAGCTACAACATCGAGAGAGGCGGGTGCAGCAGTGACTCCTCCCCTCCAAAACCTTTCACCCCTATATGATCTACCCCTCCTCCCAGAGAACAGAGTATACAGGAACAGTAATTATCAAATGAGACTGTTGGTTTGGGGTACGCAATTGCAATACACTATCTAGAAAAAATATTTTAGAGCCAGAATGGGTGCATGAAAACTGGGATTACTAATTTATTTGACATCTTTAACTGATCTGTGAAGAATTTTCTTAACTGGACATCTTTGCCATTTCAATCAGATGCAAACTGGCATGTCAGATCCAGTTTCAGATGACTCTGTAGGTGTGTGTGACTGTGTCTGTGTGTGTGACTGCATGTGTGTGACTGTGTGTGTGTGACTGCATGTGTGTGTCTGTGTGTGTGCACGTGTGTGTTTTGAAAAGAGGACAAAGAGTATGCATTCACTGCAATGTGATACTGCTTTGTCAATTCCATGATGTGTGCACAAGAAACTTAATCTTGCCTCATTAAACAGTAATTGAGTTTACCAGGTGTGCGTCAATCATTTGTCTGCTCGACGAAGGCATGACACCTTTAACAATTCTGCTATAAAAAGGGAAAAATACATAATTTAAAATGTTTTAAAGTGGTAGAAATCACAATGTAGGGATTTCTATATTTCTCATCACTTGTTTAAGTATATGAATATGTTAAGGAATGTAAGTGTAACATTGGTATAATTTCCACACTCCCTGTGATTGTTGTACTGGAGCATGTTTTGCCATCATTTGTAAATTATCATTACACCATAAACAGTCAACCTATTTCTCTTGTCAGCGTGGAGTGTAAGCAGGCCTCTTAGCATGTCAGTGCCAAGACAGTGAGAAAGAAGTAGGGGGATGGAACAGACCATAAAAGGCAAGTCAATGGACAGGCTTATAACACAAGTTGGAATGTCACTTAAATACCTTTTGGAGGTAAAGCCAAGGAGCGTGAGAACTCTTATGTCAGCTAGAATCTCATCCGACCTCAGTTGTGTCAGTACCTTTTTCGACTACTATGTCATAATCGTTTCCCTCAAGCACTCACACATCTCTCTAGTTCAACCTCTCAGTCCCATATTACACCTTGTTCTCGGCCTCTGTGTATTCATATCTATGAAGTGTCATTGTGTCCTGCTGTTCCCTTATTTCAGTCTTCAGTGTCTCACATCTCATTGGAAGTGTAAACTATTTATCCAATAGATGAAATATTAATGAGTAATGTGAGACAGCCGAGGCAGTCATCTCAGGAGCGTCTAGTCTGTGTCTGTCCTCAGACAACAATTGTCTGAGGACTATTGTCTGAGGACAATTGTCTGAGGACAATTGTCTGAATTGTCTGTCCTCATTTGACAACAAGTCTTTATCTGCTCATAATGGAAATGTTTACTATTTTATGAAACCTACACTCCCTATTCATTTATCAGGGTCCTCTCAGATTTCTGTCTTGTTTACTTATCTTTCAATCAGGATAAGTTATCCTCGTGGTCCTTCCTTCATGTCTAGAAAGGCACTGCAGAAACTCATTAAACAAATGATCTATCATCCATCACCAGTTGACTGGAAACGAAGCTGTGCAGGCCTTGAGTTAGGTTTTATGTTTCTTGTGTTTTGACACAGTTGGACTCAGTTTGTTTTACTTCAGCAGATACAAAAAAAAACGAGTGCACTGTTTAAGAATGAGATCAATGCCATGTCAACTTGTAGAACTTGACACATGCTATGATGCTACTAAAGCACGAAACTAAACAGGGTTGGCATTCTGCTCTTCATTCCATAGCTGTGACTGGGAGGCCAAACACTTTGACGAATACCAAACAAGTACGAGAATCTATGCTGCAACTCTGTCTGAATATAATTATTTTGCTCGTTAGTTTACACTTTCATTCTCCGTAGGTCAAGGACGTAACGCCCGTAGAAACGACAGCATTTCATTTCTTTCATGACTGCCTCACACTCGGACCTGACCTGCCACACGGTCCACTGAAAAGAATGGTCTGACAGTCAGCTGACAGAAATAAACCACCAAAAATTCACCATCTCAAGAGTTACAAGAAAGCATACAGTTGCTCGATAACAAATGCTTTATAAATGTTATTTTGTTACTTGAGATCTTAAGATCTGATTAGTAACAATACTAATCCGATCTTAAAGTAGGTCTCAAGTTGCATTCGAGGTGTAAAAAAAAAAAAAGTGCCTATTTTCTCTTTTTACTTATACATACATGACTTCAAAATTCAGAACAGAATGGGCGGTATAATGTGACAGAAGGAGAACAGATTATTTTTATTGAGAACACGTAAGTATGGATATCTTCAATAGGCCGTTGATGATACAAACTAAAATGGCGGCCTGATATGAATTTCTTTACTTTTTGGTCTGATGTGTCTCTATCCCCAAAGGTTGAACCTGTAAAACAGATGTAATATTAGATCAAGGAAAACATAAATAGGACTGAGTGGATTAAATGAAAGATCGAATGTGTGTGAGCATTAACGCACAACCACCTGTCAGTGTCTCGCCCTGTATAGCCATCGCTTCTACGCTTTTGTATGCCTCCTGTCATCCAGCCAGTCCTCTGATTTCTTAACGCAGAAACGTCACAAAACCTGGGAAATATATAGCTATAATATAAATTCCTTACTTCAACCAACTGCATGGAAAAAGAAACAGACTTTGAACAAAAACTCACTTGCTCTGGTAGTGAGTTAGGAAACGTGAAGAATCACGCAGAGTGAGTGGCAACGTTGTTAAGTTGGGAGGGTTAAGGAGAAACCCGGTTGGCTCCTGTAAACAAAATAATATAATTCAATGTTTCAGAATTCTGACTAGCCACTGAAAAGCATATTTTGAATGATTAATATTGTGGCCGCAAGAGAAACTGCTGCTTCTCCCAAACATTTACATGGAGGCTGCGTAAACCCTTCCTACCTTAGTCCCAAAGGACTTCATCTGAGTTGGTGAACTTGCCTTCGGAGTCCGTGACGACGGTAGCAGGGAGGCCTGATTGCAAAGTGAGGGACACAAGAAGTTCTCTTACATCTTATATTTTCTCTGTAATTCCAATTACCAGCGACAAGTAGACAAGTTCAGGAAGCAGTGTGATCGGGGACGGAGAGCTGACTGCTGTACACACTGGACAGGCCAAGGGATCCAGGGTGTCTCGGGTGAAGGCTGTTTCTCTCTGGGCTCGTTTGATCAGCCTGGGTAATGCATCAGAGCCCTGGGGCATGTTCAAGGACACAGATGATATAAACCTTTAGAGGCTGACCAATGACCTTAACCTTCATTGAGACAAACACACATATATATATATATATATATATACATATATATATATATATATATATATATCCTGTGTATACTACAACAATGCAGTTGTGAGTGTGAAAAAATATCCTCTAAGATAAAGGTTGATAAGAAGGACATTGGAGGAAATGAGATGCCGACCTGAAGAAAGGTTATCGGCACGAAGTCGGTTTTCATCACAGACTGTTTGGTCTTGCGAGGATCATCCTGTTAGAAAAGCTAGTATAATGACAACAGGGCGAGGTCATACTTGGCTATGCTTTTTTCTGACCACAAACCTAAATTCTGTCTGGATGATTTCATTAACTGACACAAACATTTCAATTTAAGCCCACTACGAACCATATAGCAGTTGTGAGGTAGAAACGTGTTTAACTGAAGATCGACTGCCTCGGTGAAGCCACTCTCCTCCTTGAAACCCACTATCAGGTGTTTCTGTGAAACTGACGCGGGGATTGCAAATGAGTCATTTACACATTGCCACAAAAGATCCTGACTCAAGGTTTAAAACACAGTGTACCCTTCAGTGTACCTGATCGTTGAGGACGATGAGGCACAAAGCACTTCTCATATTCTGTCTGCAGAAATGCATTCTGGGACAACATTTTAGAAAAAAAAGCACAGCCAATTAGGAATGTGTTTTGAACTTTTTTTTTTTCTCCAACCATTCAATCTTTTTCCTGCTTGTTCTCTCTCTTTTGATGTACCTGTTTTGGATGAGTCATGTGCTGCAAGTAGCCACTCTCTCTTACTTTGCCACTGGGGCAGGGGACAGCCTCACACCCAGTAAGGCCAATGAAAGGCTTGAAATGACGCTTGGTCTGTGATTGAAAACTGTTCAACAGAGAACGCCTGTAAAATGAAAACATACTATTAAAATATCGTGTTGATACATTCAATATAGATGATAATCAGTTATTTCCAGAAGTTCTCTCCTACACACACACACAGCCCTGACCCTGTCTTACCCAAGCTGAGGGTTGTCGGTGTGGTCCAGACTGGGGTTGTAGGAAACAGCTGGTCTTAGATTAGCAGAATAGCCCGTTCCATGGCTACATCCCAAAGTTGGGACAAATCCTTCCTTGTCTGTTTGTGGCACACCATGAAGAAAGTATACTTTATTCTTAGCTTAGCTTAACTAGCTTTGCTTTGATGGAGCTTAGTGAAAGCATAATAATAATAAGAGTATCCATTTGTGACTATAGATAGCTACAAAACCGGTATTATTGTAACACAAGTCATTGCAGTCAAGCTATTTCCTCACCATAGGAGTCCTTATAAGAAGTGCAGTAAAGGTTGAGTGAGTTATTGGTCAGTCTGCCCCTTGGGCTCCCAGTTCCTCCTAGAGAAAGTCTGGCTATCTCCACCTGGCCACCCATCTGTGACTGGTGTGATGGAAACCACCTCTAACAACAGTGATGGATGGTTTAAAGCCCTAGGAACTAGGGTTGTGCTGTAAATAAGATGAGAGCAGCAGTAAACTGAACATGTCTTATAACATATTGACGAATGCAAACACTCTAAACAACCAACGGGCATCGTGAATAATTGTAGCTAAAGGCTAGAGCTAGCTATTTTTATGAAGACTTTGCGACTTTGTACAGTGGCCAATATAGCTTAAAGGCATTAGACTAGCTGTGTCACGATGCTAGATTTTCTTGTAATCGATAAATGAATGTAATATTTTTTAAATAAAATAAAAATGTGCATTTAGCCATGCACCCTGAGCCTATCATGCTGTCGGAATAAGCACTCATCATCCGCCTTACCTGGCTTTAAAGTCGGTAGAGACATGCTCACCATGCTCATCTATACAGCTTGGGCTTCTGGCACGAAGTTTTTCAGTGATACTGTTGCCACGGAGATTTTACTTGAGGGCATGCGACCAAGATGAGGTCACAAGTGAGGGTCATGAACGTGCCCACTGCTTGCACCAAATAACTTATATTTACTGCTACTGCACTTCAAGGTAACTTGAAATAAAAGATGACCTTTTCTTTTTCATTATAGGAAGTAAGGAAATAAATGATTAATAAACCTGTAATGTAAAAATGTCATAATTCAATCACATCAATCAATCAATCACGTCCCTTAAAATTAAGCTCTGTTCACCAGTTTGTAACCAACATATTACCAAGACAATATGGAAACAGCAACATAACAAAGAAAGCAACAACAAACAGCAAGAAAACATTTACAAACAATAAAACTGTAGGTGTATTAAAGTAACGACGTTGATAGACAGAACAATGGGGAACAATAATGTGAGCGACACTATTCCTCTGCTACTTAGGTCACTATGGCTATGGATACTATTTTATGACATCAAATATCGTTAGACTCCCACCGTGTGCTCACAAACACGTTGTAGGTTAATCATGACCACTAGATGGCAGTATATTACCACAGATGCATTTAACAAGCTTGGTCCACTCATTACCCACCTTACCTATTTAATTTAAATTAACAATTTGATTAAACCTCATTGTGCTACTGCATTTGCAGTTATAGCAGAAGAATCACAAATCAAACAAGTGTAATTATTATTCATTTGCTGATGAACAACAATCACCATAAACAGTCCCACAATTATAGAAAAACTGATTTGGGATCGAATAATTTATTTAAGGCCTATACCGGTATGTTTCATTCCTGCTTGTTTGGAAATCAAGGGAGTTTTTTTTTACCCTTTTTCCTCTCTATGGAAAATGGCATATTTAGGTTTTTCTGAGATTGATGAGAGGCAACATCGGCCTCTTCTGAGCCAGAGAGAATGTTCTGGAGAAAAGCCTCATTGCCTGACTATAGGAGAGCAACACTAGACCCCGCCCCCACCCACTTACTCACCCACCCAGACCACAAACAGACCTTGCCTGAAGGCCATTGAGGCCAGGAACTACGGTACAAAACCCTTTTCACAAACAATCCTATGTTTGATCTACACAGAAGGGCTTAAATAAGATTAACAATGGAGAGAATAAATCATTAACAGCAGGTGGAAATCTTCAAAAAAACAGAATTCATACAAAATACAAGTCTTAAGTCAAGCATTTATTATGTTAAGACAAAATGCAAAGAGGGACACAACACAAAGTCAAATTCTCTTTATCCTATGTCACTGAATTGAACATAAGGGATATCTTTTTAGGTGACCACCTGAATGATTAATGGGAAATAAACATCATTTGCTCAGCCATAGCCTACGGTGGACATGTCCACACATGTAGAGTCGATTCTCATCACTTCTTTCTCTCATACCACTCTATCCCTCGGATTCACTGTGACACTCCGCCTCTGTCACATCCTTTTCTCTTTGCTTTTCCCCATCAGTCCCCCAGCACTGCAAGTCATCAGTGCCAATCTCTACTGAACAGTGCCTTACAATAAAAGAAGACATCCTTGCTTTCTCTTCCCTGGTGTGCTAGAGACCGAATATCGTTTTAGATATATTAATACTTGGATATGCGTATTATGTCTTTCATATCACTGGAATGGAAGTGTTTGGATTATTGAGATTGACAAAGGTTCCCAGCGTTTTCAATGTCAATATTATAGATTCAGACATGAATCTGTCTGAATATTTTTGATGTGCGCCACTGTGACTTACATCATAGTCTAACTCAGAATGGGCAGTTGATGGATTTGTGACAGACCAGGGATTGTTCCACGTAAACCCTGTGGTCATATTTATACTTGCTATTATGCGCTCATTAACACCTACAAGGTTTGACAGAAGGATGCGACAAAGTGTATGAGATGAAAAAGGTGGGCAGAGCGCTCCTAAAAATAGCCTGACGTGATGCAAGCAAGGGTCTCCCGTCGAGTGATGGGCTTGGCTTGCCTGCAGCCGTCTGTTGTAGTTCAGAGAAGGACAACACCCTCGCCCCGGTCGGCGGGAGTTTGGCTGGGTGTCTCTCCGTCTGCCAGCCAGTCGGGTGACCGCTCCAGCCCTCGAGACATGGGCCGTTCACACACTCTGACTCTGGGCACAAAAACCATCAGGTTTTTCTGTCACTTTAATAGGCTTTCTGGTACCTCATCTTTCTGAACACCGGAGAATTAACATTTAGGGAAACGTAAAGAGAGTGATCTGGGTAAAGTGGCCTTTCTTTACAGCAGCAGTGGGTCCCCGGGGTGCGTTCAGTTCTCCTGCCTATTCGGAGACTTATCATGTTGAAGCTTCCCCTCGTTGCTCCTGTAGTTAATAGGCAAATCATGCACAGACAGCTTGGAGTAAATTGCAGAGTCATCTTTTCCCCTTTTGGCTTTCAATTTGCTTTGTGCATGCCATACTAAAGAGGGAATGTTCAAGCTAAAATGAAGGTGTAACCTAGGTCTTCAGTGTAAAATTTCATGTGCATTATTCCATGTCCAGACAGGATGAGAATGTCACGCTGAATCAGTAAAAAAAAAAAGAATATCATAATGGATGCTTAATGGATTAAAACAATGAACATACAGACAGTTACTGAAATGATTGCAAAATGCCATATAAACAATGCTAAATGTGAAAATGTATTCCATTCTGTCTATTTATATCTGTATTTATCTTTGTATTGGCTGTGCATGTGAATCCCATTTGAATATGTTAAACAGTCTGATTCATTTGCCAGCTCACTGGAAGGGGTATTATAGGCCACAAGTCTTCTGCCACAGATAAATTATTGGTGCAAGATTGCACTGAAGATTAAGGCAGTGAGCCTTGGAAATTGCACTCTTTAGCTGACAACAAATGAGAGCTGACAAGTCGATGATATAAATTCATGTCGTAAGTATTTGAGAAGCTTACACACAAACCAAATGAATGACTCTGTGAGAGTAGTAGTAAAAATGATTCTTTAATATGGAACAAAATCAGAGCTCAGCTCCATGGCTCCACCCGCACAGCTCACCCAATCACACAGATGGGTGTAGGTGGACAGGGAAATCAACTAGTAAGATCACAGTCCGCTCGGCCAAAAAAACAGGAGAGGCTCTAAAACATGGAACGCAAAACCAAAGTGCTACCGGGCTTGACCTCAAGATGTTTTCCCACACCCCCTTCCTGTCGAAGGATGTCGCCATGGGGACAGGCCTCTCTGCATCCTCCTTTCCCAGGGCTCTCGCACCCCTACCTCACCCCTGACCCTCCAAACCAGGTGACACAGTGGCCTTGCGGGGCCAATGAGGTCAGGGCAAGGGCGGGGTCAGAGGACCAGAGAGGCGTGTCTACGGCTCCTCTGAGTTTGCCTGTCATAAGGATGACAGAAGGGAACGGGGATGAACACAACAAGGTGTGTTCATTATCATCACCGTGGCGATGTATGGCTGTGGTCCAGCTTCCTCCCCCATCTGTGTAAAGCCCAAACGCCTCTACATGGTTCTCGTTACTGAATGGAATGTTTGAAGTTTGTTGTTTGTTGAAAATGTGGAGACGAAGAAGGGGGGAGGAAGTCTATGGGGCCAGCCCAGCAAGAACCCAATACTAATCCTACCACACAGACAAGGACAAACCACTACACTGATATGTACAGCACAACCAAGCAACACACCACAGCTCAGTGTAAGCAATTTGAAAGAGGAGGGTGATATTTAATTGCAAATACAGGTCCCACTCTGAAGTGTTTTGACATAATTGGGCCAATCATTAAGGCTACGGTTATGTTATGAGAAGATGATGAGGGAATGATCGTGGGGCGCCACGACATTTTGAGTCAAAAATGGTCACTTGCCATCTTGTTGTGGCCACTTTTACTGTGTATGCACATAGCGCTGACAGCTGCCTTTCTCCTGGGAGGGAATAGAGTGGAGAAGAATCGTAATGAAGAGCTTTGGGCTGGGTCCTATATGGGTATATGGGTCCTATATGGGTAAGACAAACACTGGGGCGGGGGCACCAGGTTGGACAACGTACCTGCTGTGATGTTAAGTTCAACTTTTTCCCAGTGTAAATAGTTCCATATACTTAATCATTCTCTGGCGCATGTTGTCAGAGAATGCGTGGGCCCTCATTGTGTGCTGCGAATCATAATGGATAGGGTTCTAATCCCAGGCTATGGATGAGGAAGGGAGGCAACAAGGAAGTGTCAAAGGATGTATGGGGTCAAACACAGATGAGAAAGCATGGATTAGTCAATAATGAGCTAGGACTACTGCAATATATGTTTAGTTACAGTTCAGTGGGAGAACAAATGACCAGTGAGACGTACAAGGTGTAAATCTATACTGAACTGGGTGGGATTATACAGGAGTAGGACGGACAGGAGGAGGACAGAGAGTGAGAGAGAGCATCTGTCAGCTTCAGCACACAGTGAACCCACGTATTAACATTTGTTGCATCACATGACAGGACTAGCACTAGTGAGAACTAAGGGTGAGGTACAAGCAGCTGTAACGAGCACTAGCACTACCATGGACAGACAGATCAACAGACAGACAGACCTCCACAGTAACAACGCCACAGGGTTCCATTCTGCGTTCCGATGCACTCTCCTGGCTGCCAGAACCTTACTGTGTCTTGTCAAGAAAAAACAACAAACCAACAAAAACAAGAAATAACACACACTTTGGTTGCCACTGGATGATACAAAAAAAAAACAACAACTAAAAATAGAATTGCAAAAGAACCGGTGGCACCAGACTATACAGAACGTATATTCTCAATAACTGGGTTTTGAACGGCTTTATACGCTTTTTTTCTTTTAGTCTACCAAGTATATACTATTAACCTTTACCAGGCAGCTAAAATCTATACAGTACTGTCATTTTCATATATTTATAGATATTTATACACTATACAAAGTTGGCAAAAATACATAAATAAATACATGAAATCAGATTGTTCACATCACAATTGTGTTGAAAGTTAGAGCACTCTTTGTTCAGAAGGTGGGTCAGGGTAAGAGAGAGAAAGGGCAGAGAAAGGAGTGTTATGTTTTACATCCCAAATGCTTGAAGGAACACACTTGAAGTTGAATTCATTAATTAAATGTTAATTGGATGATACCACCTCCCTCTATGTAGCAATGGTACATGTCTTCATAATGTTCTTTCTAATTCATTATTTTGCTGATGTTATTCTCCCTGAAACCTTACCATAACCCACTACAGATTTTATAATAATAATGACAACAAAGTTATTTTGTCATTGTGCGTGTTCGTGTGTACTTGGACTCGCTCACAAAATTGAGATTACGGAAAGGGGGAGGGGCTGCCTCCACTGACCTTCCTTTAGGATAGCGCAGGGGGGAGCTGCTGTGTGGGTCATAGTGTGTGTGTTCTAGTCTGGACCAGCAGTGTCTCCAAGCGGACTTACATTGATAAACTCTCTCATGTTCACCGGTTGTCACTACACTGGGAAGAAAAAAACTGCAGACGCACGTGTATGCAGCTCAAATGACTGAAGTGCTGCTCTTCACTTCTTCGGGTACAAATCTGGGTTCAAAACAGGACTGGTAAACAAGCACTGGGACATGTTGGAACTGATAAACTGGGACTTCCACTCTATGTCCCCAGCGAGCAGGCAGAGACAGAGAAGAGGGAGCTTCTGTTGGAAGGTAATGGCATGAAACATATTTTATGCTGTTCTTGTTTATTATGTATTACGTAGGAGGTGGGAGGCGTGGCACAATCCAAGTTGTACCAGTCCTACAAACCACACTTTCAAAATAATTCATATTGCTTGTTTTAAAATAGTCTTTATAGGGTTATGTGTTGTAACATACTGGTTCCACTATACTAATCCCACTCCATGCGTACCACCAGGGCACACCATGAGCTAGAGCGGCCATGAATGAGGGGAAATTCCACAGGAAATGCATCATATTAGAGTGTCAATTTAGGGCCAATCCCCACTAACACAATGGCATTACAGCAAATCCCCCCCAGCCTATGAGCTGACAGGGTTGAGAAGCAGAGCCAAGCTTCCGAGGCAGCGTGAGGAGGGTATAGTCTCCCATCACTCTGTCTTCCTTTCTAGCTAGATACCCTGGGAGCTCCCCTGTCATGTGCCATAAATCCTCAAGTGGTGATCAACACAGCAGCCATTTACAGTAAGTAATGCAGTCTGTTGACTCGGGTGTCACCAGGTACAGTCAACATGGTGTTGGCGTGGTCGTGGTGTTTGTGTCTCTGGCAAGGCTGCAGGGTGGATGCCACTCCCTCCCTTGGTCTCTCGCCCCCACCTTACTTTACCTCCAACAAAAGTACAGCAGACATCAAAAGCCCTTGTTCAAGAAGGGCAGGTATAATCAGCTTTGTCAACACCAGGGTTTTCATGGATATATGTTTTCTTCATCATTTCAAGTGACAAATGAAAACTCGGCACACAACAAATGTTCATAATTTTTCACCAACAATATTTACAGAAAAAAGTATTGGAAACAGAATAAGGGGTTTCTTTTCACAATTGTTTTTGCAAAGAGATGAACCCAACACAATGACACCAAACACACACATACACACACACAGACCAACAGTCAAATGTAAACAAAAAATATTATTACTTGTTATTGTTTTTCATAATCATTTTGTTATCATTCAGAATAATGCTTACTTGAACCCTGATTGGGAGGAGTCACATTGGTTGTCTTCAACCAGATGCTTAAAACAATTGAACGGATGAGCAAGGGGAGGCAGTGTCTAACCGAGATGGCCCAAACTCATTCACATCCTCTGATTGGTTCGTTAATACCCAGATCCACTTCAATGTCAACAAGTCTCGCCAGCTGAACACAAAACACATCAATTGACAAAACTTCCAAACACCTCAGTGAGCCAGCAACGACTACAGAAGGTCCACATCAGGTTGGAGTCAACACACACACTGCTCCGCCGTAGTCAGCGTGTACTGAGAGTATATCGTCACGCCAGACAAGTACAGTACACCTCCTATCCAATAATGCCCCCCAGGAAGGGTTGTCAGGCTCCTCTCCAGAGCAGTGATTCATGGCCACTCACCTGAAGATGGCCAATCAGGAGGAGGGGTGTCACAGATAAAGACAGAACATGAGGACAGAGGGTATGACAAGGACATACTACCAAGTCAGGCCCAGAATAATATCCTTTTGGCAAACTGGAGTGACCTCTTCTGCCAATAAATCTTTCAGTTATTTGGACAGGAAGGGCAGCGATGCAGTTAGGGGGGGACGTCGTGAATAAACATGTCAACGCCAACTGAGTCTATGGGGAGGGCCTGTCACTCTCCACACTATTATCTCTCTCAGCTATACTTCTGTCCAAGTTCCTAGTACTGTACATACAGTAGTCAGGCTGTTAGCCGGAGAATACACCACGATACATTACAGGACCGGGCGAAATCAGCAAAATGCTAAAGAAAGCCATCCGTCTTTGTTTACTGTGTCACCGTACCTTTTGACATAAAGAGAATAATCACAGAATAAGAAAAACAACAAGTCATTTAGGGCAGCCAAAGAACTGCAAAATAACTGCAAACAAGCTGTAGCCTAATAAGGAGAGCCCGGTGGCAATTACTCTGGTGGTACATTCTAAATGAAGGTCACTTTATCGGTCATGCAAATCTCAGAGTTGCGTAGCTTAACCACTGGGCATCTGCAACTTCTATCTACCCCCAGTCAAGAGCTCCCCTGCTCCCCAATGAGTAATGAGAGTGTGCCCTTGTTCTATATTATTTTTAGCTGAGATCACCTCTCCAAAATAATGTGACCCCCCAAGGCCTGGGGTAGGAAGCGCTCCGCCCTGACAGCCTAATAGGAGAAGAATGCACTGTGACACCCCAGGCAGTGGTTGTCAAAACACAGGGTCCTGTTCCACAGCCGGCAAATTGTTCTGAAGGGTGCTGGAGAACCTCAGCAGATTACAGCATGCATCTCCAGACTCATGCGACCCACGACCACACATAGACACACACATACACACACATACATACACACACACTGTGCATGTTAAGAGTCTGTGTCTCTACACTTCCATTTGGGAAAACTGTAATTGGGTACGCATAGCAAGGTCAGTGGAATATTGTCCGACCCACTCATGAATTATACCCGTGGGTGTTTTCAGGATACAGTGTGCCCAGAAAAGCTTTTGGGGAGCACTCATTTGCTGAGCACAGAGGAAGTGGAAATGCACACCACAGAAACAAAGACTTTGCAGAAAAAGCTACATACTCATGATCAAAATGAGCGATGTCCTTAGCAGTGTTATTTACTCTAACTGAGTGGCAACTTGGTGAATCCATCCTATTTCTAAGCTTCAACTTATATAAAGTATATAACAAAAAAACATCTATTGTTTACGTTTCAGCCATTGGAGTCACAGTTATGGCTCATGTCCTCGCTATATTTCCTGGATGTTTGCTGTGGTGCGGGACTCAAAGGGCACGGGCGCTCCTGCCTCCAGTCAGCACAATGCGGCAGAGCCAATTCCACCGCTGGGTACGGGCATGGGAGAACTCACCGATTCAGCTTGACACCCCTCAAACTCCCCAGAAGAGGCATGTTAGACAAACGTCTGGCTGGCATATGAGTTGGCAGACCAGGATGTTGATTCCTGCATGAGCTCCCTTAAATGTCATGTGTGGCCAATTACAAATCTTCATATCAGAGGGACGGGGCTAAATCTGTGTGCTACTTAAAAAAACGACTACAAGGGAATATGTTGTCATCATTTCATATTTAAAGCAGGGTTATGGGTATTGTAGTTTATTTGTTCACAGAATCCATTGTCTTGCAAGTAGGTTATCCATAAAGGTAGTTAGAGTTTGTTGTTGCTGGGCTGTAGGTTCCGTGTATCCAGGTTACGGACACAATGCCCCCTGCAGAGCTAGAACCTCTCCCAGAGCTCTCTCTCACACACGTAAACAAAGCAATACCTGTGCTCCTGCTGTCCTGTACCGCTGCTGTCTCGCTACTGCGCAACTCCTCTGATGACACCCTGATGTCACGACTTTAGTGTTTTCACTAGGAGGAGGAGATTCGGTACACAACAACAATCCCTCGCTTCGCTGCCTTCCTTCACTCAACAACAAAAAAACACTGAGCTCACCCTTCCGTCTTCCCCCCCCCCCCCCCCCCCCTCTCTCTCTCTCTCTCTCTCTCTCTCTCTCTCTCTCTGCGGCACAACACCAACAGAGTCAATCGTCAAATGACAACCCCATACCGTAGCAGAACTCTGGGATGTTGGCGGCCACATTGCGTGCTGACACTGACCAACCCAAAACACAATTTAAGGATCCTAGTATACACCCACACACTCACACACACACACACAGGTCGGAGAAGGAGGGGGAGCAGAGAGAGGAAGTCGAGAGCCCTGGTGTCCCTCCTTGTCCTCCTCACCCTCCATCTCCAGGCCCCGGGCCCCAGGCAGACCTGACCTCCCCACAGTCCTCCTCACCCTCCATCTCCAGGCCCCGGGCCCCAGGCAGACCTGACCTCCCCACAGTCCTCCTCACCCTCCAGGCCCCAGGCAGACCTGACCTCCCCACAGTCCTCCTCACCCTCCATCTCCAGGCCCCGGGCCCCAGCCAGACCTGACCTCCCCACAGTCCTCCTCACCCTCCATCTCCAGGCCCCAGGCCCCAGGCAGACCTGACCTCCCCACAGTCCTCCTCACCCTCCATCTCCAGGCCCCAGGCTCCAGGCAGACCTGACCTCCCCACAGTCCTCCTCACCCTCCATCTCCAGGCCCCAGGCTCCAGGCAGACCTGACCTCCCCACAGTCCTCCTCACCCTCCATCTCCAGGCCCCAGGCCCCAGCCAGACCTGACCTCCCCACAGTCCTGCTCACCCTCCATCTCCAGGCCCCAGGCCCCAGCCAGACCTGACCTCCCCACAGTCCTGCTCACCCCTTCACACACTCCTCCCTTTGTCACCATTATTATCAGCATTGTCGTTCTTATTATCATCAGTGAAACTATTAGCATTATCAATGATTACATTTTCAAAAAGTGCAGATAACCCCCCTCCCCCCTCCTCCCCGTGCCCTCATAGGGAAGGAGGGGGGTAAAGAGACATGGTAGGGGGACACAATGGCAGTAAAAAGAGAGATCAAAAGCGGCAGATAAGAAAGAGAAAAGAGAAGATATCGGCGGCAGTCTGAATGGTGTGAACTTGTGAATGCACACGCATAAACACACCCAAACACAGGCATAAACACACCTCCACACGCTCCACACAGATCAAGGCCGATCTGGAGGCGGAATTCAAGGATTCCTGCTGGAGAACATTCCCATTAGCAAGAGTGGGCGACCCCAAGAGCACAGGGCGGCACAAAGAATCAAAAGCCCCAACATACACACACACACACACGCGGCACGGCTCAAGAAGCTTGCTTTTCGCTTCTTATTCTCGTCATTGGAAGAACATTTTGATCATATTTTCTTCAGTCGTTGATTTTTTATGAAAAATGACATCATAGTATTTAGATTTTTATCTTATTTTTTCTCTCTCCACATTTAGGGGTTTCTTCTGGGAATCAGGAGCGATCCGTTTATGGAAGTTTATTGTTTTCCCGCCATCCCAGTTCAGTTAGTCATTTTTTTTTAATAATCTCTACTTTTGTTGGAGCTACAGCACATTACCCACAGGACAGAGTCAACAAGGGGTCCAGAAAGGGGTAATTCACTAATGTTGTGCGAGAGAAAGAGAGAAAAAGTACAGGGGAAAAGTGATAAAGAGACCACTATATGAAGTCTCAACAATTCCCTTTCTCGTCGTCAAGCTGTCTTCAGGTAAGTCATCTCAGACAGTATTGATTGCTTTATACAACTTCAGCTTGAACATTTAACCACTTTCCAGAAAATGAGAGTTCAAAACGAGGATGGAAAGAATATGGTACAAAAGAAAGACAGAGATGACACTGATAAATCCAACAGATTAAAAAACGGGCTGGAGGACGTCCTTAGACATAAATCGATGGTACTGTAGTAGAAGGGGTTACTGATTGGACGCTATGGTTTAAGGACAGTTCACCACCTGGAGTATTCATACTGCAGGATTACATGAGATTACCATTACCATCATTATTATACTTCAGATGCAGAGCTATTCCAGGGGACATCATTGTAGTGTCCAAAATGGCACCTTACACAAGCAGAGGGCTGCATGGCAGTTCTCAATCAGGTGGTCTCATAAAGGGGATTCAAAAAGGAGACGAGAAACAGAACATCAGACATCCACAGGGGGAACGCATGAGGACAGACAGTCAGACAGATAGACAGAGAGACAGACAGTCAGAAATAAGGGGACCATTGGCAAGGTGGCAGACATTGAAAAGAAAGACCGGCCGGAGGTGAGGAAACTGAGTAAGGGGAGGAGAGGGAGAAGGACAAAGGAGATAGGAAAGGAGATAGAGTTTAAAGGTTAAGAGAGCGGATGGCTAATTGTACCCGTGTTTCGCAGCCTGGCAGCAAGTCAGTCTTGTGCATAAGGACAGGGGTTGCGGGGAGGGTGGTAGGGGCTGGTTAACATTGGAGACAGAGGGGGGAGGGGCCGTCGAGGAAAGTAGGCGAGGCGATCAGGCCTTGAGGGCGTGCCATTGGGCCACGTTAGTACGCGGCCGTCCCATCATGTCCTTCCAGTGCTTCACCTCTGCTGGTCCACTCTTCCATGACAGGTAGATCTGAGAAGTGGAGGGAGAGAGGGAGACACAGAGAGGGGTCGAGGGAGGGAATGAGACATAGTGAGGGCAATAAAGAGAGGGGGGGGAGAGGGGAGAGACAAAGAGGAAGAGATACAGAAGGGGGGGGGGCAGCGGAGAGGAGGAGACAACGAAAGTTTCAGGAAACTTTTATAAGTTGAAGGACTGCCCCCGCAGGTCACAGTCGACCAATCAGAGCTGCGGATTAGAACCAACCCAGGAAGTGTCTGGTGCGTTTACCTTGCCGATGACGTCGTTGCGGCTGAGCCTGTCCTTGTCCATGACGGTGATGATGATGGTGGTTTCCCTCAGAACGTGGGCGGGCACGTCGAAGGGGAAGGACTCGTTGAAGACGGGGTTCAGACAGCGCTTCATGGTCACCGTCTTCTTTTTCTCCACGCGCTTGTCCTTGTGCATCAGCCAAACCTTCACATAGGGGTCTGCCAAGGGCAGGCGACCGCACGGGTTAGTTTGAGGACGCACACACACACACACACGTGTGCACATAAATATATACATACATAAACAGCCCACGTACACGTGCACAAACACACACACACACTTCAACCCTACGCTCGGACACACTGCATTACAACGTGTCTTCTTCTCCGTAATTACAATGACTTGGCTCGAAACGCTTAAGTAATGCTTTCGATAACATGATATACTTTACCGCATACTATGTGGAGGAAGTGTGAAACGAGGACGGATAGAACATGACACGGACGCGGGCAGGACTGTAAAAAGGCAATTGGACTGTGCAGAGAGTTTAGCTGAGCCACACACTAGTAACCCTGAGGCACTAGATCCTGGTAGATAAGCAGCAGGGTACGCTGATGGAAGGTCACCTTGCTGTTGGACCTGTCAGTGGCGTGATTCGGCTAGTGCCCCAGACGGTAACCTTCCACTATGTGGACAGGACAACAAATGTATGAACACACTCCTTAAAGTAGGCTGTGAAGGCCAGATCCTCCCAGTGTTGGAGGTGAGGGACTCAGGGAGGGATGGGGGAGGGGGAGGGGGGGAGAGGGTGAAGGAGAGCAGACTAAGCAAACAAAGGAAGATGTACCTGAGGTGCCCCCAATATCCATGGCTTTCAGATTGCGTGCTTTTATGATGTTCACAGTGATGATGTTGGCAGTGGGATTATAGCACAGGGACAGCAGCAGGTCCCCTCGTCTCCCCTGAAAAAACAAACACACACACACACACATATCTCTCTATATATTGTACAAACACACAGAGCAACACAACTAACTGTCATCATAACCCGTTTCTACAGTGTAATCAAATTTCCCCCCCTTCTGTGGCGGCCTAGCGTCTAAAAACAACTTCCAACACTGTGACATCATTCCTATTCAAAGAACTTTATATCCATTAAAAAGCCAAAACGAGTCCTTCATGGCCCCAGTGTGAACAGAGGACATCGGCACTCGCCCCTTTATGTTTCATTCAAGCAGGCCCACAGGCCTGAGTATCTTACACTGCCATCACTGCAGGGCTTCAGCTCCTTCCAGAAGGTCTGCATATGGCCCAGCTCCACCTTGTTCAGGGGAATGGACACCTCCCCTATGGGGTCGTTCCTGCTGAAGCGATCGTAGTCTAGAACCTGCAGGTACAGGGTCCGTTCCCTCACCTTCTCATAGGGGAAGCCTGGTGGGAGAGAGGCGCAGAGACACACAGAGATACACACACACACACAGATACACACACACAGATACACACACACACACAGATACACACACACAGATACACACACACACACAGAGATACACACACACAGAGATACACACACACACACAGAGATACACACACACACAGATACACACACACACAGAGACACACACACAGAGATACACACACACACAGATACACACACACACACAGAGATACATACACACACAGATAGACACACACAGATACACACACACACAGAGATACAGACATAGATACAGACAGATGGACAGTGAGACACACAGATAGGTACCCAAAGAAGCGATACAGTGTTTAAGGAAGGAATAACTCTTAACCATTTGATGAGTTGATTTCAAAGTTGACTACTGACCTTCAAAGAGGAAGGTTTCGTTCCAATGAGGGTTGAGATTCTTCCTCTTGACCTTGGTCTCCAGCCTGTGCTTCTTGTCGGGAAGCAGATAGAGCTTGACGAAGGGGTCAGAGGTTCCAGAAAAGTCCTTAGCGGGCAGCTCTTGGCCCTTTAGGACCTTGACGGTGAGGGTGGAGTCCTGGAAGCTGTAGCCCACACTGAACTGGATCCGGCCCAGCTTTTCACTGATTGGTCCTTCGTGGTCATCGTCTGAGCCCGGAGATAGCTGTACATGGGGAGAAGTGAGCCTGGGGCTTGATTCGGGCACACATACATACCACACACCCTCCTGATGGACCCGACACACACGCATGAGTGCACACACACACATACACACACACGCTTCGACGGAGGGGAGCAGTGAGATTTTTTGGGGGGGGGACTGTTATTCTCTGGTGGTCATGTGGGAGACGCCCATGGAGAGAGATGCATTTGACATTAAGCAGACTGAAGGAGTTTAATTTCCTCGCTAATGTTTTTACTAAGAGGCAGGAGGTGCTCAGATTGGAGATAGGGAGCTTTAGTCCCCCCTCCTCTCTCTCTCTCACTCTCTCAGCCACTCCCCAAGCTGCTTTATAACTGCTGAGCCCTAAAAGGCTGCTATCTGATGGAAACAGGAGAGAACAGAAGGAAAGCTAGAGCGTGAGAGAGAGAGAGACAGAGAGAGAGAGAGACAGAGAGAGGCAGAGAGAGAGAGAGGGAGAGAGAGACAGAGAGAGACAGAGAGAGAGACAGAGAGAGAGAGAGACAAAGAGGCAGAGAGAAACAGAGAGGCAGAGAGAGACAGAGAGAGGCAGAGAGAATGAGAGGCAGAAAAAGATAGAGAGAATCAGAGAGGGCAGGGAGAGAGAGAGAGAGAGAGAGAGAGAGAGAGAGAGAGAGAGAGAGAGAGAGAGAGAGAGAGAGAGAGAGAGAGAGAGAGAGAGATGGAGAGAGAGACAGAGAGAGAAAGGGAGAGAGAGAGGGCAATGCATTTGGGGCACAGAGAAAATGGAGAGAGGCAGAGCCCAAGGTTGACTTCCTGCACTTGCAGTCGTCATTATCCCCGCATTGTATTCTCCCTGTGGCTCTCCCTACACCCTTTCCTCCTCTCTCTTTTCTCTCTCTCCATCTCCCTTTGTTTCTCCCTCGCGGCCGCTCTTTCGGTTTCTCCCCATGTTTCTCCCTCTCTTTCTCAGGTTGGCAGACGTTTATAGTGGCTGAGTGTGATAGAGAAAAGAACAAGCAGCAGGTCATCCAGCCAAGCTGAGAAGAGCAGGTTCTAGAACCTCTAGTGTAATAATGCCTTCACTGGCCTGCCATAGATGTGTGCATACAAATACACACTTACAGCATTGAGTTTGCTAAGCAAGGTTCTTCTCAAAGTGACCTTTAGACTTGAATGTCAGATACATTAAAACAAAGAGAGAACTCGTCATGAGTCATCCACATCCAGCGTTTTTGTGCTCGTCAATAGATTGGGACAGGTCAGGCGGGTACATATTGCATGTCTGATTCCACACTATGAGTTACAGCTCTGCAGAGTGAGTCACCTTGAATGAGTGGTCTCGCATGACTGACAAGGCTTCCTATGTGCTTGTGTTGAGTGGCTCTCTAGTGTACCTGTGGGCCTTTGAATCAACACAGACATGATGGGCGGCAGTGTGACTCAGCAGGCAGGCAAACAGGCAGACAGAGAGAGAGACAGGCAGACAGAGAGAGAGACAGGCAGACAAAGAGAGAGACAGGCAGACAGAGAGAGAGACAGGCAGACAGAGAGAGAGACAGGCAGAGAGAGAGAGAGACAGGCAGAGAGAGAGAGAGAGAGAGAGAGAGAGAGAGAGAGAGATGCAGACAGAGAGAGAGAGAGAGACAGGCAGACAGAGACAGAGAGAGAGACAGGCAGACAGAGAGAGAGAGAGAGAGAGAGAGAGAGAGAGAGAGAGAGAGAGAGAGAGAGAGAGAGAGAGAGAGAGAGAGAGAGAGAGAGAGGCAGACAGAGAGAGAGAGAGACAGGCATACAGAAAGAGAAAGACAGGCAGACAGAGAGAGACAGGCAGACATAGAGAGAGAGACAGGCATACAGAGTGAGAGACAGGCAAGCAATTCCCCCCGGTGATGGAGGGTCAGCTCAAACACAGCTGGCCAACCCACTGGTGGAAACAATGGTGTGTGTGTGTTTCTGTGGTTGTGAGGTAGTCTTACCATCACCATGTCACCAGTAAGGGAGTTGGCCAGATCAGTCACAGAGGAGTGGCCGTCTGCGTCAGGGGGATGGCCCTTGGGGCTGTTGCCTGGTTTGTTGCCCCCAACCCTGTGGGGAAGAGAGCAGGGTGACCAGGGGTGAAGGCAGGCAGGCAGGCAGAAGGCCCAGGGCAGGCTGCGGGCGTGGACACAGTCTGAGGACCTGGGGGCTTCCTATGGTATAAGAGCAGGGCTGACTGACTGAGGGGCTCAAGGCAAAGCTAGGTTTAAATAGACGCTTTAGAAAAAAAGCTGAGACAATCTGTGAAATACCGGCACCAGGATTTAGTCAGTTGAACGTTCGGCCTTTCTGAGGTTATTTAGGCACGATCAAAGTGAAGTAGTTGGAATGTCAAGGCTCATAAGCATCCAGAATATCTACTGGCAGAAATGCAAGGTACAGTACTTCCAATATGGAGAACAGACACATCAAAGAGGACACACTGTGAGCCTTTTATATGAGGTCACACAACTGAGGTATATCATAGATATGCCTGGATTTCCATTGTTTTGACACAAAACACATAGAACATGTCCTATCCATCCTATACACAGAAATGAGACAGACACATATAACCATGTATAGTAACATTTATAGACAGACATGTACAGCAACATGTGGGCCAAAAGGACTGAGGCCAGCTAGTCAACGATGTTAGGACACTAAGTGATTCGGATTTAGTGTTCGGTTGGATCGGGCTTGTTTGATTTGAGTGTGTGGGCTCGGGAGCAATGCTGTATATGAAATGGGGTGTCTGGGAGTGCAGGGGTCTCCCAGGGCAGGGAGATATTTCAGTGCAAATGTCAGCAGATGGTAGTGTTAGTGCCTTTGCGGCACATAGAGTTAGCTCAGGATAATACAAGTACACATTATTTTAAGATTAGAAAGGGGCAAACATTCTGAGAAAGAACCAAAGGACGCTTCCCAAATGATAAGGTAAAAACTGAAATATAAACTTAAACAGATTTCAAAACAGAGAAAGAGAAGACAGAGAGAGAAAGAGAGAGAGAGAGACAGCGAGAGGACCGGGCCAATGTCACGTGTTACTGGACACAGAGCACTCCATAGACGACTCATCAAGGCACATTAAGAGGTAAAAACACGGATACACTGTTAGGCAACACTAATGAAGTGTGACTGGAGTGGCCGGAAAACACGACAGAAAGAGATATAGACATGATGGAAGAAAAAGAAGAAGAAGAGGTGAGAGAGACAGGGGATGCAGAGAGCACACGCAATGGAAGAAGCTCACAACGACGCCAGATACATAAGATTGCCGAGGAGGCAGAGGTTCGAAAGAGGGGGAGCGGGGATGGGGGTAGCAAGAGAGACAGACAGAGAGAGAGACAGAGAGAGAGAGAGACAGAGAGAGAGAGAGAGAGAGAAAGAGAGAGAGAGAGAGAGAGAGAGAGAGAGAGAGAGAGAGAGAGAGAGAGAGAGAGAGAGAGAGAGAGAGAGAGAGAGAGAGAGAGAGAGAGACCGAGAGCGAGAGCGAGCGCGCGAGAGAGTGCTACATGTATCTGTATAAGAAAAGAGGAAGTATTAATAGCATGAACAAAGTGAGGTTACAGAACCAACAAAAACAACAAGGAGAGAGAGATCAACTGACACCCAAGCACGTTAGAGAAGGACAGAGCTGCAAGGAAGGAGACAAGGAGAGAAAGCCTGGAAACACAAGAGAAGCTTAGTTGGGTCAGTCTGATAAGTATCAAACGATAAAGACAACAGAATTATGCACACACACACAGTATATCCGACGGGAGACAGAGGGCGACGCATGTCAAAGAAAGAGTCGAGAGTGAAAAGAAAAATACATGTAATAACGTTAGTCACCGGAAACAAAAAGAGAACTCAAATCATTGCTCCTCAGCAGGAGAGCAGAAGATTAGAAAGATAGGTACAGAATGAGAGAGGAAGAGATTTAAATATACTATACAATAACATAATATATCAAAATAATAGGGGAATAATATATCAAAAGGATTAACACATTTAGAGTGTTACCGAAGAGGGAGATACAGTATCAGTCATGACAAGATACTAAATATGTATCAGGGGTACTTAAACTTCTTACTTTACCCGTTTAGTATAACACTCTAAAGGTGTGGTTTGGGGACAGGGGGCCAAAGCACAAATCTGGCATTGGCTACATGTGCATATATGACATATGCAAGTAGTTGTCACTCTTAGAGTGAAGGCAATGCCTATGACAGGCTGAACACAAGAGGCCCATGACCGTCTGTCTGTCTGTCTGGCCAGCATCCACTGTGTAGCTAAATGCTGTGTGTTTTCTTGAAGAGGAAATACTAGGTGTGCAATGACTGGAAAATTTGTGTTTAGGCTTGACAATTTACGATCAAACAGACTAGTGATGTGAGCTAGTTTGCAGAAGACACAGACAGACGCAGATAAAGAAATATTGACATAGACTTGAGACAGACGGGAAAAGCAAGCGAAGCAAGACAGGCGGACAGATAGGCAGACAATCACTTTGACCAGCGAGGGAACCGGAGAGAGAGAGAGGGGAGGAGGGATGTTAACCGCTTCTAAAAGTCGAAAGCATCTGTTTTGTCAATTGGGGTTAGTTTTGTTAGTTTCAAAGGAAGGGTTTATGCTTTGACACAGCCCATTTGGTCAGATTCACACCCTAAACTGGCGGTTGAGAGGATGAGAGGAGAGGGTCGGCCGTGACAGAGACAAGCCTCGGCTCCAAGGGGAAACTCCAAACATCTAAGAGAACACCTGGAACCTCCCTCTTCCTCCGCTCCACTGTCGATGGAGAGTGAGAGTTTTCTAGGATTCATTCTCCTTCATGCTTCATTCAGGGGATCCGCTACATTCTCAGGTACGAGCTTGTGCATTCAGGGGAATGGCCTTTCTACCAGCCCTGCTCTACAGCAACTGACTGACGGACAGACTGGACTGTTAAATGACATTGTTTGAGGCTGATTTGAGGGCTGATTTGAGTTTGTGGCAGAATATTACTACTGCTTTCTGACTGTTACTCATTATGCCAATCCTGTCTATGAAGTAACCTACTCTTAGGGGGGGTTGACACCCAGAGTTGGATGTGTCGCTGTTGCCTGCAGTTGTCTATAGTAGCCAGTGGGAGGCAGAGTGGACTAAAGTTGTTATTGGATGATCAGCTTCTCCCACAGCTCCAGCAATGAAAGTGGGCTGTTGGCATAGCAACGGCTCTAGAAACATAGACCATAGATATGGGGATTTGGGGAGGGGAGTGGAGGAAGGGGGTTATGGTGGTGGTGGTAGGCGTGGCGAAAGGAGGGAAGATAGGGAGGGGGTGAGGGGGTGAGTGGGGGGGGGGGGGGGAGGGGGGGGGGCAGCAAACACGAAACACAGAGAACACAGCAGATAAGGTAGGATATATGACAGGTACGGGTGAGAGCCTCTCAGAGACACACACTCACAGACACACACAGAGGCAGGCGGGCGGGCGGGGCCACTCCGGGTTTCACCCTGACCTGTGATACTATCCTGTTGGGTTACCTGACCGAGGGCGAGCGGCGCGAAGAGAGGGTAGGGGGGGGAAAAGACACTCCACTTCTAGGCTGAAGAGAGACGCGAGAGAGACAGCCCCCCCCCCTCCCTCCCTCCCTCCCCCCTCCCCCAACACACACACCTTCTCTCAGAGACCAAGACTCCCCACACCTATGGTAACACACACACACACACAAGTAACACACACTCACCTAACCACTTTATAAATGGATACATCCCTGTTGCACTCCACTACATCCACCACTATTCACTGGCCTTGCAGTACATTTCATACTAACATAAGCAGAGAGGATGTAGTATTCAAACAATGTGCAGCTTACATAACAAGCCCTCCACTGGCAAAGCATGCATGTATGCACCATCCTGTCAATCTCTTGCCCCTGACTTCTTGCTTTGTAAGCAAACCATGTAAAATCATATTAACTAATTAATAATTTGTTGATGTTGCTGATGCTGCAGAAAACTGTGTCGGTTTCTCAAATCCTATTTGTCTCTTAGAAAGTTTTTGAGGCTACTTTCCTGTCCCCAATTTGGGGAGAATCATTTACTGTATCTTGCTTCAGTTTCCAGTAATATTAAAATTTTTAGAAAATATGTATGATTCACTGGGGAGCAGAACCATGTGATCATGCACTGATGTCACCTGGAGATCCGAAAAACTGTAATGGACTCACAGGCCTCAAATTAGGAACCTGTTGTCGTCTAACAAATATGACAGGTCTGAATCTGAGGTCACACATTTTTCAGATGCTACAATTCTCCTTCTCTTTCATAGAATTCTAAGCTCCTTAGCAACTGTGCCTTTGTCATCGGAAAACTCAATTAAACCCCATATTCATGGAGTATTACGACAAGCCAAAATCTTCAAATATTTAAGTCTATTAGATATGTCTATAAGCTGCTGATGTTGCACCTGCTGTTCTGAGAAAGGGAGCCCACTTGTAGGTTTATACTCAAGACAGATGACAGCCTCTTCTCTTAGGGATCTCTCTATATGCTTTCAGCCTCTAGTGACGCATGGATGGATCTATACGTCCACCATAAGGACTATCTACCTCTCTCTGCAGATCGAGATTGCTTTGCACTCAATGTAACCTCACTTTGATTGTGGGCGAGTACTCAACTCACGATTACTTAGTGGCCCCTGCTTTCCCCACAGTCAACACGTGGATGAGTGCACTATGCTACCCCCCACTCTGGGAGTCTGACAAACACGTAGGCTTTGCCTCTCCCCCCTGCTCTCTCCCTCCTGCTCTCTCCCCCCTGCTCTCTCCCCCCTGCTCTCTCCCCCCTGCTCTCCCCCCCCCCTGCTCTCTCCCCCCTGCTCTCTCCCTCCTGCTCTCTCCCTCCTGCTCTCTCCCTCTGCTCTCTCCCCCCCTGCTCTCTCCCCTCTGCTCTCTCCCCCCTACTCTCTCCCCCTGCTCTCTCCCCCCTGCTCTCTCCCCCCTGCTCTCTCCCTCTGCTCTCTCCCCCCCTGCTCTCTCCCCTCTGCTCTCTCCCCCCTACTCTCTCCCCCTGCTCTCTCCTTCCTGCCCTCTCCCTCCTGCTCTCTCCCTCCTGCTCTCTCCTTCCTGCCCTCTCCCTCCTGCTCTCTCCCCCCTGCTCTCTCCCCCTGCTCTCTCCTTCCTGCCCTCTCCCTCCTGCTCTCTCCCTCCTGCTCTCTCCTTCCTGCCCTCTCCCTCCTGCTCTCTCCCCCCTGCTCTCTCCCCCTGGTCTCTTTAGTATGTTGATGTGTGTAGTGGATGTGGGGACCCCTCCAGGGACCAGGCTTAGAGAGAGAGAGCCCCCCCCCAAGAGGCTCCTCTGATCACTCAGGCCTGCAAAGCTCCTGTCACTGGGTGGGGGCTACCGAAGCAACGATAATCTCCTTACGTGTTAACAAGAACAAAAACACAAAACATCTAAAACAACCATGCCTGGAAACAGACTCGTGAAACAGACCCCCCCCCCCCCCCCCCACACTGACAGTATATGACAAATATTACATCTAACCTTTTCTCCTGAAGGGTTATTCGTAGTGGACGCATGTGCTGTGGGATTGTATGCCGTCATCTGATCTAGTTTGTCATAAAGACCCAACATCAAGTCGCCCCAGTACCATGTCCTTTCTTATACTTAAGATTAACTCATCCATCACTGAGTCACACATGGTCACAAATAGAAAGACTGGGGAAATACATGTTCTAATCCACGGGGGAGAAAAAAAAACATCCACTATTTCCTTAGGTCCAGCGTTTAGCACACTGACTAGTCTAGCCTTGAAATTAGATAATTTATGTAACACCATCTATTGTTGCTCCAATGACAATTAACATACGAATGACAATCTTCACGTATTATCCATACAAATACAGTGTTGCAATATATAATAGGCATAACACATTAAATAACACATTACATGTCAGTTTACAAATATTAAAGACACATTACAAACGCTTCACTGGCTTATAAAAAAATAACCTCACTGACAGGCCTAAATTATTGAAAAGACCACAGGCGAGTGTATTGAATGTAAAATGCGCAACAGGGATACGTCCCGCCCACTTCAACTCAGCCAAGCCCCTCATTGGTCCACAGGGCTGTCAATTGTTCTAGGGAGAGGGGGAGGTCTAGAATGCACTCTGACTGAATTCTCTTTATAGTAACAGGAAGTGAGAGCTACTATAAGTTCACTGAATCGAAGCCGAATCCCATCAGCGAAGCCCACTGAGGCATTAACAAGCCACTCAAGCACCCTAATTAAGCTGTCCAACATCCACAACCTATGGCTGCCTGAATGTAAACATCCCATTATGCGTGGACATAAGCGTCAAGACAAGAGTGTCTATTGATGCTGTAAGCAATCCATCCAAACCTCTGGAGTGGTGCCTACCCTTCCCTGCTCTGACCTCTGCTCCTCACAGTGGCCACAGGGTGACCTCTGACCTCTCACCGGGGCACTCGAGTGCGGGGGCCTTCTGGGGCACAGGTCCCCTCTCCCTCTCACAAGACCTGTTTTCCCACCCTTGTCCTGCTGTTTGGGATAAATATGTGTTTGTTTGGCCTGTCAAAAATAATGAAGCAATATGCACCCCAAGACTAGTCTCCAAAGCCTTGAATCTAATTGCAGTGCTAGGCCAACCGTCTTTCTGTTCAAGAGACCTTGGGTCAACATGGGACATCAGTCATCTGTACTCTGTACAAACCTAAAGGGTAACTGTCAACAATCCACATGAATATGTATTTCAAAAAGGTTGAGAAGGAAGCTCCTTTTGACACTCACTGTCACTACAGACAAAATACAGTAACTAATTACTTTTTTCTATCTGACTAGAGATAACTTATTTTGTATACATCTAATGACAAGATTATTCCGTAGACCATATCACACAAACCATATCTGCCCTGTGCTGTTCTGACACTAAGAAGTGGTTAGGAGATGGAGGGAGGTAACCGATGAGCAGAACTGGGGAGGATGTTTGACAAAGGGATGTACTGTAGGAGGATGGAGGGAAAATAAACAGGCCAAGGAGGTGGACCAGCCAAAAGAAGACATCTGAGGCATTTCTTGAATAAGCAGTTGCACAGATGTGATTGATGACATCGCGGCTAGACATCTGTCAAGTCAGCACTAAACCATCAGCGGATGGAATCCTCCCAGCCAGCTCATACGGTGCATTTTTGATGCTCTGAGAGGATTTACACTTTATACCTTAGTCACTACATTTTGCATCCAATTATAGAACGTCTGAATAATTAATTTTACATTTCAATGTGTAATTTGTCGTGAAACAAACCAAACAATAAATGACTCAAGTGAAATTAGTTTACGGTTGAGGAGACAAGTGGACAGAGGTCGCTAGAAGTGCAAGATAATCAGAGCTTTCATTAGAGTTAAATCTGATTCTTTTTTCCACGTCATCGTTTTCACTAGCTTTCTTTTAATACATCTTTAGTTGCCAGTCTTTCGAACTTTGAGTTAAAATTCTTTTGAACTTCAGGTTTATCTGAAGAATTCTCTGAGCCGCTGTTAGTGGATTGGTGGTGGTTGGGAGCCAGTTTTATGTGTGTTTTCTATTGTTGCTTATAATGTACAGAGTATTTAAGAAGGATCTTGGGTGAGTGTTTAGCATAGGGTAGGAAGCCAAGACCTGTAAATACGGCAAAACCAGAAAACTCATGCTAATCCTGAATAATAACGGCTGTCATTATGAGAGCTTTGAATTGGGAACTTCCGCTCTCATGTGTGTTTAAAAGAACAGAAACATTTGGTCCAGTACTCTGTGTTAGTCTCCTTCGTCTGAAGTGTCGATTCTACATAAAGGCCAGAAGAGGCTCTGGGGCTCGAGACTAAAATTAAGCGGACAAATGCAGCGATGAATGGCTCCGAAGTTGATGACGTAGCAAAACGCGCTGAAGCAGAGATACGTCTATGAGTAATGAAAGTGAATATTAAAACCTGAACAACACTTGACCGTGCAGTCTGAAGGGGGCTGCATTTAGGATTATCTTTGATTAAATCCTAGGGGGAACGGGAGACTGAAAGAAGCGGTATATGGCGCACAGGTTCATGAGTAGCAGAGACGTGGGAACACTCAACCGAGATGTTCATAGATCCCAAGATAATGACGTGTCAGATTGATGACGTACATTATCTGCATGAACAACACCCCTGATGGGGAAATAAAGTATAACGGCCCTACCTTTATTTTTCCTCGTGATATGTCATTCCCATCTTCAATTTGCCACGGAATCAAAGTGAGATTGAAACGGCCTAATTGGACTGTGTGGGGAGTCATGTGTGTCGCAGGAGCCAGGGCTGTGCCACACTTAGGTTTCTGTACAGGCACCGCATGGTGAAACGCTGGTGCAATAAATCAAATCCAACCCATGATATAAAGATGAAATGGTGAAAAATAAGATGCTCTCTGCGGCGCGTGCTTGTTCTCACTTTTGAGAGAGACACATGACTTATGTGTTAGACCTGAATAATAACACAGAAAAAGTGCTTTTTGTTTTTACAACAAAAAGACTACAATACCAGCCGTATTAGGTGGAGGCCTGGGGAAACAGAAAGCGTGTTTACCTTTGGATGTCTGGAAATCTGTGGGAAAACATTTGGATGGCTTTGGTGTGTAAGGTGGAAGCAGAGGGAAGGCCTATTTATAGCAGCATGTTTACGTAAGTGACTAGCATGTTCCAGAATAATGAGGACTCTCTCAGGAACCTTGGTGCAGCTGCAGAGATGGGACTCTCTGAGCAGTGGAGGGGGGATCGTAGAAACTAATGAGCTGGAGAACAAACAAGAGCTGGAAAGGGATGGAATGATAAAAACCATGAACATACAAAAGCAATACTACAAATGCCGTGGGGGAAAAAACGGTGGAAGGAAAAAAACGAATGGAGAATGAAAATGGCAGAGGGAAAACCATCACGAGGTGAAATAATTAGGTAGCGTCGATTGGTAAATACAGCCAGTGGCGTGAGGAAATCTGAGTGGGAGATCCATATATTCCCTGAAACCACAAAGCTGGAGTGACATGGATATGTGCGAGAGACTCACCATAATGATTTATGAGCTCATTACTGCTCTACAACTAACACCTAAATTGCTTTGTCCCTTTGCTTATCTTCTTCTCTTTAACATTTTCTACCTGACTTTGCCTGCCGACAGAGTCAACTCTCAGTGTCCTGCTGTCTACGCCAAACTGCCACTGGAAAAAAAACTGCCATCGTGTCTACAGGTAAGCAAGCCAATAGTAAACAACCCCTACAATGCAGAAACTCACTAATCTCACGAAAAACTCACAGAAAAATACTGCTTCCTCTAATCCAATACCACCTGTCTTACAACTGATACCCAAATCCCTCCTTTCATTTCCTCTCCCATTCTCTCACACTCATTTCCTCTCACACTTTGACCGGTACCTCTTCTCAGGAGGGGGCTCCTGATTGGCCGGCGCTGTCTGGGTTGCCTCCTGCAGATCTGGGATATTGGCAAAGTCGTCCTGCTCAGCCAGTCCGATAGCCAGAGACAGGACCACCATCTTTCCTTCACTGTGGCCCCGGAAATCAGAACGTACAAAGAGGCAGAGGAAACAGAAAGGAGACAGGGGGAAGATAGGGGACATGAAGATAGAGAAATAGAAAAGTAAAGAGACACGAGGAGAAGTCAGGAGTTGTGGAGCGTGGAAAGAGAAAGGGAGAGCAAAGTCAGGGACTCAGGGGTTTATAAGGCGACAGAGGGGACCGAAAGATTGAAAACAGGGAAACACAGACAGAGAGAAACAGAGGAGATAATGTAAGAGTCGTCGGAGACATTAGGTCAGCTTTAACAGCAGACCCACAAACCTATTACTGTACAACAGTGAGCGCTCTGATGTGGGGAAGGATATCAAATACGGCCACAGATGAAAGACCGGCTCATTAATAATGTGCTAATTATAATGAAGTTGATGATTGTCACAGGTACCCATACTCGCACGTCAAATAGTTGTAATTAGTAATTGATGCTTTGTTAATGAGTGTGGCATTCAACAGCTCTTACACCAACAGGTACTGTACACACACACACACACACACACACACACATACACAGTAATTTATTCAGTTTATTCATTTAATCTCTGCCTTCTGCCCTCCCTCAAGACTCACCTTTCCCATCCAACATCCCTGTCTTCTTTCTCTAGAGTTAAGATTTAATTATGCCTCATTAAGAAGATCTGGACTAATTGTTTCTATTTGAGTGTCAGAGTATCCTGAGGTGCCTGGTGTATGTCACTGTTTTCTGGGTCACTGCTCTCTCACTCTCTCCTTGGCTCTTTCTCGTTTGATCTCCCTTTTCCCCGCTACCATCCCCTCTCCAAATCCCCTGTTCTTCATCCCCTTACAACCCCTCCTTACCCCCCTCCGCTCCTCATGCTTAAGCTTTTGCCCAGCCCAGCTCTAGCACGTCCTTCCTTCTCTTCCACTGCTCTAACTCTATCAACACAGCACACCTGTACCTACACTTGCTCTTGCGACGCAAACTCACATTTAAGATGTCCGTGTTTATTCGTCGCGTTCAATCGTTCCTGTTCAATCTGTCACCATCTGCCATATATGTGTCCGATATACTCTAATCTATCTTTTCATATGGACATTTGTCGTTTACTCAAGAGAACATTGAAAAAAACGCTATAACTCAAGCCCCAGAGAGAGAGAGAGAGAGAAGGAGAGAGAGGGGGGGATGGAGAGAGAGAGAGAGAGAGGCCCCTGGCACGAGTCAGTATATTGACAATGCTACCATAAAACATCTTATTTAAGCCAAAAGGCCTGAGTGACTCCCAAGCGATTCATTTGGTCAAATGGTTCTCAAGGCCAGCTATCTGTGTCAATGACATCTCCTACAGATTCATTGAGCAATGATTCACCCGAAAAGGGAATCTGGCCAAGATTGAAATTAACTGGCTTGAAACAATGGGTCATGTCTATTACTTGCCCGCTCTGTCATCAATCATCGCCAGCCTTGCTTTTGTGGTAGAGTAAATATTTTAACAATGAATTCAATTTGACATTTAGACTCGTAGATTTTTACCGTCATTATGCTGTAAGAAATGTTATGTTCAGTTGACCTTGGTGCCGTGTGTTCTTACACAGCCAGAGCCAAAACTGCGTCTCCCTCCTGTTGTAGTTCAGCTGGAGCGGAGCTGGGACAAGCTTTCACCGATGCTGTTTTCTACCAGCATTGAAAACCAATTGCAAAAAAAGACTTGGTATGAAGGGACATTTAACACATGTCACACCTTGGTAGTGTCCTTCTTCATTTTCCAACCGTCTCTCCCTCTCTCTCTCTCTCTCTCTCTCTCTCTCTCTCTCTCTCTCTCTCTCTCCCTCTCCCTCTCCCTCTCCCTCTCCCTCTCCCTCCCCCTCTCCCTCTCCCTCTCTCTCTCTCTCTCTCTCTCTCTCTTCTCTATATCTGTATCTCTTTCCTTCTCTTATGTTCTCCCTTTACCTTCCTTCACCCTCTCTCCTCTTTTGGCCTGTAGCGACAATCTATTGTGGGAGTAATGGTGCTGCCGACAGAAGATCAATGCGTCAGGGTTAACATGAATCTACACACAGTTGCTTAACCCTTGTTCTCATACTGATGCACAGTGACATGCACGCAGTGATATACACACAGTGACACACAGCCCACAGAGGAGGGGCTTCACCAACCAGGGAACGAAAGGGTGCAGAAAAAAACGAACAAACATTTTGTTGATGAAATATACATCCCGGACATGTGGAAGCAGCATGGTGTTTAACACTCCATGTTATTCTATTTTCAATAAGAATATTCAGTGTGTGTTTGAGGGGGGTGTTTCTGTAGGAATGTCAGATACATCATGACTCTTTGTGCAGTCTTATTCAAATGACAACACCAACACCAGCCGCTTTGCTGGAAAGACAATTGCGGAACCTGGGCTAAATGCCATCCAAACATATGCTTCTGTTTAGCAGAGCATTCAAACACCAAACGATTTATCCCCGAACGAGATGGAAATAGCTGACAGTATGTTGAACTCCACTCATGCTGCAGTCTGTCAGTTTTGTCATGGCATGACATGATATATTTATATTTTTTTCAAAATAAGGAGAGAAACTGCCATTTTCTGACAGATGGTGTCAAACTTTCTACAAATCCAGATACTTGCTGTAATTAAAACTTAATACAGAGCTGTGGTTTTCCATTAAGTATGGAAAGAAACTAAGAAAGTATCCCTGCTGATGATCCACATACCCACTCTGATGTAATACCAGGGATTTAAAAGGGACCATAAAATGTATTAAGTAAACAAATGTGCTCACCCACTCATAATAACATCATCACCATCTAATCTTATTAATATCAGTGTGATGTATGGAAGGGAATTGACATGAGAGGGTTATTCATCACCCTCACACTCCCACTAAGGCCTGGGCAGACTGACAGCCATTTCTCTCCAGCTCTTATTTACATACGGAATGGCTCTTTCAAACAGGCTCCAGAGTCTGACCTCTGACCCCCCCCTCACCTGCACCCAGCATCATCATCTTCCTGTGACAGAGCCGGGATAAGCCGCAGATGAATTTGAAAGCTCAACTGCATCTATATGAGAACATTAGCATCCATATGTTGTGCAAGAAGTCATTTGTCACTTCGTTCTGTACTGGGTTTGTTTACTAATTCATCACTCGTACCCATACACACACGTCTGCATACACACTCATACACATGCACCAGTGTAGCGTGTACCTACTGAAACCACAAGCATCATATTGCAACGACTACATAGAATATCCTTCCCTGGGGAGCAGAGGCACAGTCAAAAAAAAGAAAAAAGGAAATAGAATGAATACAAAGACACTAAATCCCAATAGACAGTCAAAGACGACACCACTGAGAGGAGAAAAAGAACACAACGGTACAGTACGAAAATAGCATGCAAGTAGGTAAGGAATGCTAAACAACAAAAGGACAGGTAGACGCTAACCAGGATAACTCGTAAGACATCCAAGCAAAGTAGAGCACACTGACAGCACAAGAGACTCCACAGACACACAGCAGGAAAGGCAGAAGACTCACAGGAAGGACTTCATATCCAGACCTCGATTTCGGATCTGGCCCATCATGTAATCCCAGCTGCCGGGGTCGCCACGTGCTCGCCCTCCTCCTCCGCCTCCCCTATACCGTGCGGCGCCTGCCCCTGCAGGGCTGCCCCGGACACCCCGGGGTCCCCCTCTGCCTCCACCCCCACCTCCACCAGTGCCACCTGCTCCCCCCGTGCCCCCGGCCCCCCCCGGTTGGCCCGGTGCGGTGTGCAGCTGACCCAGGCTCAGGGAGGTGGGCGGGAGCTGGGTGAGGCTTGGGGCCGGAGGGTGGATGAGGGGCTGCTGGAGGCTTTGCTGGCGTAGCAGGGTACGGGGCCTGGCCAACTCGGAGGAAAGGATGTGCTCCAGGGTGTCACCAGAGGAGAGCGCTGGTTCCCCAAAGCTGGGAGGGCAGAGGAGCAGGGAGGGGAGGGAACGCGGGGAGGGCCGCGGCCGACACAGGTTAGGGTGATGGAGGAGGAGAGGAGAGGGAGAGGACGGGGGAGGGGGGGGAGGCGGGGAGGAAGGCGCCACAGAGGGGGGAGTGGAGGCGCCATCACAAGAGGTTAGGGGTGAGTCAGGAGGGGTGAGATCGGGAGAGACGGAACAGAAGAGGTCGGGGTCAATCAATGAATCACGAGGGGAGAGGCAAGTACACACAGGACATGACAGAGGGGCCAAAGGAGAAGTCCCATTTGGGTGGTGATGTGTGCAAAATGGAACACCCAGGGAACACAGCAGAGATGGTGGGGGGGGAGAACAAGAGGGAAGGGGGGGGTGGGTTTGAGGCGGGAGAGGAGGAGGAGGAGCGGGAGGCAGAGGGAGGACCGCGGGGAGGGGGGGAGAGGAGGAGGAGGAGAGAGAAGGAGAGCAAGGTCAGGCAGCAGCAGTAACAGCAGTAGCAGAGGTAGCAGTAAACGGTGCAGCCCGCATGGTCATCGGGAGCTGGCGACGGACAGTCCTGCGAGCGTGCCGGGTGCGACGGTGTCGGGTGTGCGGGCGGCGCGTGTGGCTGGGAGGCCGGAGCCTGCGGTTTGCGTGTGGGCGTGGTCCGCGCGGACGGCGGGCGGAGGAGAGCGTAGCTTCCGGGTGTGGAGCGAGAGCGCCCGGCCGTGCGGGGGTGTCTGGGAGCGGGCGTCGGCGGTCGGCCGCCGCCGGATCGTCCTGCCGAGGGCTTTTTGGTCTGATGAGAGAGCACCATGTCTTCCTCTCTGCTCTCAACTTTTCCGATCTGTACATTAGTCTCTCTCCCTTTCTCTCTCCGAGTCTTTCCCCTCATCGAAATACATGCTCTACCCCTAGAGACACAGCAGCCAACCATCTCTATTCCTCCGTCCCTCCCTTCCTCATGCACTCAATTTTCCACTCCTCCCCTCCCAAATTTGGTTGAATTTGCTCAAAGAATTGTTCACTTCCTACTCCAAACAATGCTTTTTTATTTTGATCGAAGCAAGACATACATCTATTTGGTCAATCATTGTATGTATCTAGTCTAACATACTGCGTTTCTAACAGAGTTGAATTCCTGCAGTTCGGTTTCCCGGCTTGGCTTTTTATGTTTCCCAACTCTCTAAATATATCCTCCTCTTCACAGAGCGCTGTGCGATCCAGGGTATCAAAATTAGGTCACGACAAAGAGCTCCGGCGTTCACGTCGGCTAATATGCAGTTTACTTTACTTTTGCATTCGTTTACGACACAGGACCGAACATTAATCTTCGTGCTCCCGATCGATCACTTTGGCGACTTAAGAGGGTAACATGGGGGGTAAGAAGGCCGTGCAGCTGAGCTGCATCCAGACCAAAATGGAGGCTTCACAGAGAGAAAGATGGAAGCAGGAAGATGGAACCGATAAGGAAGAGGGAGAAGGTGATGAAGGAAGAGAGACAGAGAGAAAATGGGGTGCGAGACACAAACACTAGAGACAGACACTTATAGCAGCCTGAAAATAGAATCCAATTATAGACAGAAGGGGAAAGAGAAAGATGAGAAGAGGAGAGAAAGAGGGAAGGAAGACGTCTGTGGTAGTGAAGGAGTGAATGTGTTGCGGGGGGGAGAATTTTTTTAGACGTGAGGTGTGAGAGAGAGGTGCCAAATGAAGAGAGAAAAAAAAAACGAAATTAACTTCCTCATTTGTGACTTCAAAATGAGGCTCTAAACACGTCAGTGACACACACTGTAGGGGGAATATCACATGAAACTGCAGCCCCCTCAGTAAAGTGTTTTAGCTAATTGGTTAACTCAAAGACAAGGGATCCTATTTATTATATCAATATATACGTAAGCGGAGAATGTATGTTGACAGTCTGTTAAGTGTGTAAAAACGAGAACCCCGATAGATATGCCTGATATAATTCATTTTCCTTCAGCATATGACTGTGAGCCAGGCAAGGTAGTGTCAGCTGAAGACAGTGAGTGAGTCAGTATGGTAAAGTAGCTATTGTTAGCTCCTCATGTGTGCATGGTTCACCCCCCATCTTCAACACTTTCCTCCAGCCTCTCAGAGCCCACACACTCACCTTGACACCTAGTTCCACTTCCTGTCACCCGGCCTCCTGCCTACCAGTCTCCCAGCCCCCCAATCTTCCAGCCTCCCTCCCAACTCTCTGCCTCCCTCCCAGCCTCCCTGCCTCCCTCCCAACTCTCTGCCTCCCTCCCAGCCTCCCTGCCTCCCTCCCAGCCTCCCTGCCTCCCTCCCAGCCTCCCTGCCTCCGAGCACCCTGTCACACTTTCACAACACAAATATAAGCCCCTGAAACTGGATATTGTGGAACAGAATTCAACATGAACATGTGTTATAAGTAGGCATGGTTCCGATACAGTAATGACTTTTGACCGACTGAAAAAACTTGGCAGGAGGGGATGGGCAGCAGGCCTGTCCTCCTCCACTCTGTGTTAAGCTTCTGATAACTCACTTGCTGGGCCTCAATCCTCCGGACTGCATGTGGCTCTGGACCGTCTGCCACTTGCCCGCCCTGTGTCCCCCCGTCACCATGCTCTTCACGCTGTCGCTGTGACAAGGACCCCCCCCATCATCCCCTCGCCCCCCCGCAGCCCCTTTTTGCCCCCCCGGCACAGCCCCGCTAGGAGAGAGAAAAAGATAACACAGCAGACAGGGGAAGGAGGAGGAGAGAAACGGGAGCGGGAGTGGAGAAAAAAGACAACAAGAGAGAGAGAGAGACAGAGAGAGAGAGAAGAAGGAGAGAGAGATTGAGCAACCACATGGTAAAGCGGGGCAGAGCAGATCAGTGTAGTGTGTGAAGCCATGGGGGAGGACTAGTTTTCCAGGTCAGGAGGCACAGGCAGGTGGACGAAGAGGATCGGTGGTCCAGTGAGGGAGTGGGAGGGAGCAGGGGAGGGGGAGCGGGGTGGGGAGGGGAGAGCCTGTGGAGGGGAGGACCACCCTGGAGCCCGTCTCCCTGGGCTGGAGGAGGAGGAGGACTGGTGGCTGCGTTCACACCGGTGGGGGGGGTGCGGCTTCTTCGGATCTCAATTTGTGGGCACTTTGCCAGAGATGTGCTATCACACAGAGCAATTCAGTGGCATCTTCAGTAGCATCTTACAAGAGGTAAGAGTCAATTGTATTGTATTTGCCCACAAACAAACAAACCATTTGACATCACACCTGAGGTGACAGCACTTTATGTCTACCAAGAGCAGCACAGTAAATAGCAACCACTCGAGTATAACAAATCTCGTTTTAAACTTGAAGGTCATACAGTAATAGAAGACACATAGCCTCACTGTAGAAATGTCTATTTCTCCATGAGGTGTGGATCATGCTATGATGCTACGTTACACTATTAGCTTGTGTTTCATTGAGAGACAGGAATCTGCAAGAGAGTCCAATCATGATCCCACAGATGATGTCCCTGTCAAGGGTCAGCCCAGGAGAGGGAGACATGTTGCCGAGATGTTAGCATCACCCCAACCAAGCAGCGCCCCCCGTGACTGTAGCGATCATCAAAAATGAAAGCACAGTGGTGCCCTCTTGTGACATGACCATTAATACATAACCATTAACATGCAGTGCACATCTCAACACACATATTGGTGTTGCGTCACGCACGTCCTTGTGCCATGCGCAGGGGAGGGGGGTGGAGGGTGGGGGGCTGGAGAAGGGGGGTGGGAGCGGAGATTAAGTAGGAACATCGTGGGAGCAGGGTTGCTGGGGTTCTGAGGTAAACCGGGACACCACTTGCGTTTACTGTGCTGCACCCTCCTGAAGGTCACTATCCTATTCTCACATACAATCTTAACCAATTGACCTGTCTGAACACGTAGAGAATACATCACTCACCATGGGAACAGGACTCCCACTGGGAGAACAACAGTCACAGTAGGAACTCCAGGCCTCATTTATCCCAGTGAGTACGGAGCTGTGTACCAGAATACTAGCTGCAGATTAAACTATACTCGTGAAAGAAAGAAGGCAGGAATCAATCGAGCGCGTTTACTCATGATTTGATGGTTCTTGGTACTGTGTGAACAGTCGATTTGTTCAATTGGCGATAATGAGTTCCAAAGCCAAATGCTAATACTGACACCGCAAGAATACAGAGGTGTGTATTTAGCCAAATAAAAACACGAAGGAAGGAGACTTCCCTCATGAGATTTGCACTGTCAGGATGATTATTTAGCTAAAGGTCATGCCTTACGTAGCTGATACAGATATGAAGATGAAGTCAACGTTGATATATATTCTCTATTGACCTTAAATTTCAGGACAATGTCAATAAATCTCGAAATGTTCATGGGATTGATCATACCTTGTTGTTAACAACCTTGATAAATGAGGCCTGCAGTCATTCCAGAAATTGAAAGCTGCAGATCTCAAATGAATCCAGAGGTAAGTCATCTCACTAATGCATGTACAGTAAGGTACACTGCTACCTCAAGAGTTTAGGTTGATATTGCACTTAAGCAATGGCAGGGATTAAGATTGTGTTCCATATTTCAATATGTTGACTATTGAAATTAATCCAGTAATAAGTGACTGCTACTGAACAACAGCAGTGTCCGTTTCTCCCCTGCAAGAGAAGGCACCAATTGTGAAGACCAGCTTGCACTGAGAGCAAGCTGGAAAGTAGCAAATCTTGAGGCTTAAAAAAAAATAAAAAAAATAAAAAAAGAACATTTCTCAAGGTCTAAGGAAAGAGTGTGCTGCAGGGATTCAGGAGTTCAGCAGCCATCATCTTCAGGCACAGCTTTCACTGTAATCCTGCCACAGCCCAGTGTCTCCCCAGTACCTTCCTAATCCCACTAGTATCCCCTCCTCTCCCCAGGCAATCTCCCAGACAGAGCCCTTAATGGTTAGGTCTAGTCATCAGACAGCTTAGCACGTCCAGTCCTACATGAAGGGAAGCCTTGATGCCCCAAGGCTTCTGTGAGTAACTTAGAAGGAGCAGGAGCCCTTTCCAACACAGTATAATTCAACATGTATGGAACTGGTATTGAGAAAACATTGGTAGCACAAAACCTATTGGATTAAGTGAGGGAGCTTGAGGGGAAGGCTACAACTCGTAGTGTTGTAGTACATAGATAAACAAATGGGTGAGAAGAGCAGGAACACAAGGCAGACTGTAGATCAGAGTTAAAAAAAACACAGGCAACCACATCAGAACCAGGCTGAACGGTCAACCCTCCTTGAGAAGACTTGACTAGGTGCGGGGGTGGGATTCACACAGGGAGGGGAGAGGAGGGGAGGGGGGTAAGGGGCAGAGAAGTTGGGTTAAGGTGTGACCAGGTTATTTGGCAAAGGGAAAGCTACGAGGGTTGTCCGTCTCCATGGTTACACTCCATGGGAGAAAGCTGACAGGTTAGAGGTTAGAAGGGGTTAGTTGGACTGGCAGGGCTGTAGGGAATGGGGGGGGGGGCCTTGTTGACGTGGGCGTTTTTTCTATCTGAGGTAGGCAAGAGGAGAGGAACTTTAAGAGCAGCATTAGCCTGAGGGAGAAGTCTCTGCTGTTTTGTAGCAGTAATAGTCCTATGTCTGTCAGAGGGGGGGGGGGGGGGGGGTGCTATAATGTGCATGTGTGACATTTCCTGCACCCACGTGGCTGGGCAGATTATGAGTGTCGATGAGTGGAACCCCTCTGCACACGCATGACGTGATGTGCTGTTGGCTTCAGCTAAATTATGCAACTAACAGTAACCACACAGTTCATGATGTCTGGATGTGCTTCTACTGTTATATTCATCAGGATTGTTTGACGGATCCATGTAAGTATAAAAGTATTAACCGTCAACCATTACAGATAACTGCTGTGTGGGGGAATTTGTGCGATCGTGTGTGATGAAATTGGTGCAGATGAAGAGAAAGATGCAAACCAACACCCAGCCAATACTGTAGTGTGTCTGCAATATCTGAGTCCTTTAGGGATACGGTTTGACCAGCCAGAATATGCAGAGGAAAGGTTGCATGCCACTGGGTGGAGGGTGGGTGCCCCCCCGCATCCTTACAGCCCTGCTCAGAGGGGGGTGGGGGTGGGTGGGGGTCTCTTACCAGCCTTTGACCAAGACTCACTTGAGCGTGAGGCGTTGATCTCCATATGGGGCATAGGGACAAATGTTTAGTACGAATTCCTTGGGCGGATAGGAGCTCCACCTCTGCTGCACTGTGCTGCTGTCATTGTTATTCCAAAAGTCTCTGTCTAGATCGCTGCGGCCAGAGAAAGAGACAGGTCAGAGCAACACAACCAGGTACAGGCAGGGCACCAACCACCAGGCTGCCTCACCGACCATCTCATGACAGGGAGATATGGGAGAGGGAGGGGCGGGGGGGGGGGGGGGATGAGAGAAGGAGAAAACAGATGCTCCTCCTTTCAGAGGTGAGAACTTGGCTGTGATTTGGAAGGCAGCGGATTCTGAGAGCTGCACCTGGTGGCTGTTTGAAACAAAACATATCCCGTTTACGGCTCGTTTCTGTGTCAGAAAGTTGTCAAAGTTGAGGTTGAGTTTTTCACATAACACAGGGGGAGCCTGGGGGAAAAGGCAGGTCCATACATTCATTACAGCTATTCATGAAGCCATGTGTGATGCAGAGAGCAAAAGAGAGAGAGAGGCAGTGAGAAAGAGCGAAGGGATTCAAGAATAAGAACACAAGAACTAGAGAGAAAAAGGAAGAGTAAAACAGAGATAGAGACAAAAGAAGGGCAACAAGTCACACTGTAATGAATACATCCAGCATGTGACTTGCAGTTTATATACAGTATTTAACAGCACTACCGATGAAGACAGTTATACAAGATGAAAAAGTTAGTCCCCCTGTCCTTCGGCCCAGGGATTAAGAAAGCATGAGAACATGAGGCACAGAAGAACAGCAACACATTACAGACAGGAGGAAAGAGGACAACTGCGCCGAATCACTGATGTACCCTAGTGCACGTTCCACTTCACAACAGCAGCTTGGTCCACAGCAAAAATACAGAGCAGGAAGGAAAGACAGTGGAGAGAGAGAGAGATAGAGAGAGAGAGAGAAAGAGAGAGAGAGATAGAGAGAGAGAGAGAGAGAGAGAGAGAGAGAGAGAGAGAGAGAGAGAGAGAGAGAGAGAGAGAGAGAGAGAGAGAGAGAGAGAGAGAGAGAGAGAAAAAGAAAGACAGAAAGAGAGAGAGGGCTGTAAGCTGGAGAGATGATGAGGGAGCAGATCATGCTGCTGTTACCCGTGAGGAAGAAACAGTGAAAATGTGAGGGGGACTTGGGGAGCCAAGTGAACAAACATTCATGAATTCAGAGACCCATCCTTGAGGCCTCATAGCGGAGTTCAGTTCATACGTAAACACAGTATATGCACACATCACTAGATAGCTGTGGTCAATAGATACCAGTGTTCCGAGGAAGGCTGGTTCGACAGGTTATTGTGGGTTCATAGGTCTAGCATAGACAAAGTCAAGGAGCATTGCAGTGTTGGGATTCATTGTTACTGACCTACATAACACATGAGGAACTCCAAAGTGAAGGTTATCAAATTAAAACCTTACTATAGTTCAGTTTAAACATGCTCTACCAGAGACCTGCATTTACCCCAAGTTTGCACCAGTACTGATTTCAGTTGAGGACCCATCATTATAAAAACCTTTGGCTGACGGCCTGCACTTAGGGGCACTTCCTATCTCACTGAGATATCTTATACGGAGATAACAGGACTGTGCTGTGCAATTTCCTTGACAAAAATTTACTTGCACAGGTAAGATAATGCAGGGCCAATCTATACTGATTAGATCACATTTAAACATTTTGTCCACGACTCCCGCTGGTTGGCCTCTAAGGGACATCTCACAGGGAACGATCTACGCTGCTGGTTTCTCATTGCTCTTGACACAGCACGACAAAACGCGTCGAAACCATAATAACGAGTTTCTCGTTGTGTTTTAGGATGTGTTTGTGTTTACAAGAGAGCATTCCTCCAATTCTAACTAGGGAAACGGCTAGGTCCTGGTGCGGGGCACAGAGTTCCCACTTCTAAGGGTGTTGAGAGGATAACCAGACAAAGACGAGCATTATGGGAGCTTTCGGCTCCACCTAAAACCATTTACCAGGCACCTACTTGATGGCTTTCTTCTCCCCTCGTCCACGCGCAGAGTCTGGAGTACCTGCCGTCTCCACCCCTGGCTTATTCCTCTTTCCCTTGATTCACACAGAGGGGGGTTGGGGTGGGGGGGAAGGAGGGAGGGAGGGAGGGAGCGGAGGGAGGAGAGAGAGAGAAAAGGGTTAGCTTAGACCAAGCAGTGTTTGTGGTATACTAATTTCCAGTGTAAATGCCTATCCTATTATCAGTAGAATTGCGTGCCTTCCCACAAGTACTCTACCTCATGCTCTTCAGATTATGCTCATCAAAGTCAAATCAAATCTGCTGCCGAGAGTCATTCCTGACTATGATTATCATTCACACAACCCTGGAATGTAGATGGCAATTGACTATTTAAGGCGATCCGCCTGGTTCTGGTGAGAATACCCTGGAAAGCTCTTTTGTCGTACTGATTTCTAAACAGCCGGCGCATGACTTGTAACCATGGAAATCAGGGTGATTTGGAGCTTGTGTGAAGGGAGCTCCACTGGGTGCGTTCTAGAAGACCATCTCATTACGGATCCAGGTGATTCACGAGGGCCTCGACTGACACTTCACACAAAGACGACAGTGTGTAAGGATTCACTCAGAGGCTGCCCTGCCCCCGTCTACTACTCGCTCCTCCCGCTGAAAGTGATGCTCTGATACACATCTAGGATTGGCTGGGATCCTCCATCTCAGAAAATAGATGAAGTAAAACACACACTGAGCGACTCCCTCGGCTCTGCTTGTCCAATCGGATCTTTTTCCTGGCTGAGAGGATATTTCCTGCTGAGGGGCTGCTTGTTTCAGGGAACTGGGAGCAGACCTGGAGGCTGGAGAGGGGAGGATGCAGGCCTGGGAGCTGGGGCCAGGGGGCTGGAGGCTGGAGGCCGGGCTGTGTATGGCCCTGTCTGCCTCGCCTCTCTCTCTCTGTGGAACAGACTGGGCAGGCCTGGAGGAGATCCGCCTCGATGGCAGCCATGAAGGAGGGCTTGGCTAGCTCTGACGGCACTAAACAGCAGGAAGCAAGCAGGCTCTACCCCTCCATTAGTGCCAGCTACTGTGGATCAGCTGCTACCAGGACCAACGGTCACCCGAACCCAACGTCACAAAAAAGCTCGACCCAACACAAGGCCATTCAATGTGATCCATGGAGGGGGCTTTCCTTGTTGCTTTTACGCAGGCAGTCTGCACAAACAACAACTCGTGTACATGTACACACAAACTTAAAGGCACACACACACACGCACAAATACAAACAGGAAGGAAATGTTGTTTTTGTTTGGTAGGGCCAAGAACCTCAGGACAGCATGCAGAGCGAGACATATGGAAATCTTTCAAGGGCGTTTGAGTGTTTAGACAAGAGACTGCGTCTCAGATCATTCGGTGGTTATTCACACTCCAGATTCCACATGCAGTGCAGGTGCCCAACAACCTCCCGTCTGCCGTGGGTCCCACTAAGCCCTGCGGGGAGGGGCCCAAGTCGCTAGGCTAACTGAGGCCTACACGCCTGCCTTCCCCTGTTCAGCACGGCCCACGCGCTGCATGGGAGCTCTGGGTGCTTGTGGGTAAGCAACCTGCTAAACAGACGCTAACAATAGTGCAGCCTGGCAAAAACGATATCCATCTGACACGAACTGACAAAGCAAGGAAGCAGACCGTGAATTGTTTAATCAGAACTAACCTGAAATAGAATAGTCAACAAATGAGTCAACAATAAACCCAAGGGAAAGCACACAATGGATTGTGTAGAACAGCTGCAGACTGAGAACCATCGCTAATATATAATATTTGGACAATGACTTTCACTTTCAGGAGCAGAGTGCAGTGTGCTACAGATGCCTCTCATGGGTGTTGAACCGACAGGCTGTTGTTATCTGCTCTTTCCAAAAAACATTGTGAAGTCTGCGATTAAATCAGGCTGCGAAATGGTTGTGATAAATACATTTTTTCATAAAACATTCATGAGCACTCAGGAGTGTGAGCGATGTCAAAAACATATTTTCCTAAACAGCCCATAATAATTCAGCTCAAACTGAACCCTCTCCGTTGTGTTGAGGCAGTCAGACTGAAACTAGGCTGGTACTGATGTATTTGTTCAATGGCTGCACACGCAACATGCCTGCAACATGCCATATGCAGCACACGTGGCTTCCAATATGCCATTTCAATGCTTTGCTCGCTGCATTTATTTTTGCATTTGTGACATATTGACTTCATGTCGTGGATGGCATTTTGCTGTAGGCGCGGCCCATCATCACTCATATTTGATCATGCCTAGTCAACGATGCATACATGACACCTATGCAACAGCACAGTCTCATTTGAGCACTAAGATATTCACCGTGGGCGTGCGAGCACACGTTTGAACACGAGATGCACACGCGGGCACGCACACGCGGGCACGCACATCCATAGGCGCTCAACACACTGTTTTCACACACAGCAGTTCCAGGGGAGACAAAACAGGCTCAATTTCTGACAGGCAAGAACAAGCTATCAAGGGAAACTCATGTATCATTCAACACCATCATCAAATTTTTAGGAAGGTAGCGAGAGAGAGAGAATGACCGGGAGTCCAAGGCAAAGAGAAATGAAAGAGAGAGAGTTTAAAATAGAATTCCAAATGAAAAGGAAGACAGACGAAAGGAGAAATCCGAGGAGGAAGGAGGATGGCTGGCGAGACAAAGGGAGAGGATGCAGGAGTGGAGGAGCCTGGGTACGGAGTGTGTGAGCTGGTGATGTGAAGAGGAGGATGAGTGACAGGGAGTCCCAGGTGGTTTGGTTGTGAAAACCAACCCATTCTCTGGGGGCCAGAGGGCTGTTTCAAACGCAATGTGATGGGCATCAAGCCCCATGGCTGCAGGACAGCTGCACATGCTTAGACAGCTTCCCAAGCACAAACTCACACCTGTGCTCTGGCTTAGTTCACAGCTGATAAATGTGAGTGGAGGGTCTGTCTCTTTATCTTATAGGGAGGTAAGGATGGACTACCGGGGAGAGAAGGAACTGACAGTGGTCACCAGGTGGAGGAAGGTTGGGAAACTGGCTAGGGGACAGTCACCTCTGTACACGAGACAGTGAGAGGTCTGCAGCTCAGCCAATATAGACGCCGCTTTGCTCCCTTATCCTCCCCTCCAATACCCTTGAAACCACTTAAGTCTAATTTAAACCAGTCGTCTTCATGTCACGAGACAAAGGGTTTCACACGATTACTATTCACTCCCGTCTGGCCGGGAGCCATCCATTTCAAAATAGCTCCCGCAATAAACCAATTACAAGACAAAACCAAATTGCAGCTACCGATGTCTCGAAAAAAATCCTCTCACACGTTTAAACAATCACAAGCCCAATGGAGCATGTTATGAAGAGACATGACTGCAATATACAGTCAGAGCTGTTTTGGGAGACGGAGCGGGAGGCTTGGTGAGGTGCAGTACGGTACCGCTCTGAGAGGCTGCGTCAGGTGACGTCGAGGATAACGGCGGAGAGGAGACAGGGAACGGGACTGGCACTCTCAGTTGGCAGCGCTCAGGCTTTTACCACCCAGCTGTGTTTGTTTGTGGTGAATTAGCAGGCATCAGGGGTCTCCAAGCTCTCTCAATATTACCCGCGTTGCACCCTAATTACTCAAGAGTGCTCCATTAAAATCATCGTCCAACTAAATCATCAACCGATCATTCAAATTAATGTCCCTTTTAGGATCAGTCAAAACAATTTCTTACCTGTATCCATAGCATTATTCACTATTGTGAACCACTTACGAGTAAGTGCACAGAATGGAAATGTTCACTTGCACAAAGTGTTGCTAATGCAGGGTGTTTTGTTTTCTAACTGATGATGCAACATGTCTGCACAGACCAATACAGACTGACTACAGACTGGCTACAGACGGCAGCGTCCTCTTGAAATTAGATAATTGCCATCATCCTGCTCAGTTACGGCCGCTTATCAACGTAATCATCACCATCATTCTAACACCATTGAACCTTTGATTTTGGTAGAATAAAGAGACATCTGTAGCTGGTGATGAACGCTGTGCACACAACAAATCTGCTGACGGGCGTCGAGGCATGACCCTGATTCTTACCGGGCCCAATCTCCTCCCCGCTCACAGCTGTATGTCACGGACCAGGAACGCCCCTCAGAACCAGGCGGACCATGCAGGTTCCTCAGAACCAGGCGGACCATGCAGGTTCCTCAGAACGGGTGGGTTTCAACGCTGCTGCTCTGACAGCTGTTGTCACGGCCACTCCTGGTCCCACGACAAGCAGCAGAAGAGACAGGACGAGAGACACCCACTGACTGCACGGTTAGACAGGACGAGAGACACTCACTGACTGCACGGTTAGACAGGACGAGAGACACTCACTGACTGCACGGTTAGACAGGACGAGAGACACTCACTGACTGCACGGTTAGACAGGACGAGAGACACCCACTGACTGCACGGTTAGACAGGACGAGAGACACCCACTGACTGCACGGTTAGACAGGACGAGAGACACTCACTGACTGCACGGTTAGACAGGACGAGAGACACTCACTGACTGCCAATGTTCTCATCCCAGTCAGGTAGAGGCATGCCTCCCAGCAATGAGCAGAGTGACATCAACATCGTGGCAGAGAGCAGAAGGGGATAGATGCTATTCTAGTCCTCATACTTAAAAGGGCTTAAAGGAAATACCTCCAAGCAGGAGCTAGGCTTCAACATGATTAGTCCTAATCAAGCGTCCCCATTTTTAAAAATAATTTGGAGGTGCCTGTTACCAGTTCTCAAATGCCTTACCATCCGAATGTCATACATCTACTGACCTATGAATCACAGCCACATCTGGCATAGTCCCACATGCTTAAGGGAAGGAGCATGTGCAGTTTGGAGCAGCAAAGTGTTTGTAATAAGCTCATTCCAAAGACTGGTTTGAAAAACCAAAAAACTATCCTCGTTTCAACCATGTACACATAGGCTTATGGTGAATCTACTTTCACTAGGTTCCATTCCAGTACCATGCATCTCTTCCCATGGTTCTACAGGTGCACAATCAATCAGCATATATGAATATGCATTACAGTATGAATGTATGATGTAACTAATGAACAAAGAGAGAAGGTAGGCATGTTTATGCAAATGAAACAGTATATACCCTTTTAATCATGTGTAGAGGGAATAAAGTGTTACCATGGAAAAAGGAGGATGAAGAGGTAAGGAGAACTCTGAGGGAGGAAATGGAGTGATTGTATTCCTCCATATTCTGTTTATCAGAGGAAGAAAGGCAACAAATAGATTTGTCTCTGCAGCACTGTGGTCCTGGTTCATAGCTGACTGTTGAAAACATCTCATGTTCATAAAATAGGCATATTGAATCTGCATCTACAATAATACGCTGGACAAGATCAGATTTGACGGTTTGAAATAATAACTACCAATCCATGTATATCCTTTTTTAATAACATCCAAGGGTTTTCATTGAGTAATCTAAGGTAATTTTTCCACCCTGGTTGGCTGAAATCTCTCCACAGCTAAATAGTCTGTACACTGCACACACTCTTAACAGAAGTTCAGCTGGTACTTAAGACCTTCCACAAGAACCACACCCAAGTACTCAAATATTGTATCAATCAATGTAAAAGTATTTTTTACATTGCCCGAAACAAAAGCCAATCGGGGGATAGAACTAGAGGACGTCATCTCGGTCGTGGCTGTGGTTCTGATACAGTGAGGCCTCTGTGTGGTCATTAAGCCACTACAGTGTCACCATATCCTGGTGTCAGCCCCTGTCCCTGTGCCCGGCCTGTCACAGGATGCATAGAGGATCCTGTTACTCTGTGGCTACAGAGGAGACCTCAGGGGCCCTCTAAGGTGCTGGCACCAGAATGAGCTTCCTCCCTACAGTAGGAACCAGGGTGGATTCACTGCTCCATTTACTTTAATGTGGAATGTCAAATGTAACTTCAGATGTTTTTCGATGAAGGAAACAGTCTGGGACTGAGTTGTGGCCCATGTCCATTTCAACACAGACCATTTCCCCCACCATCCCTGCTTTGTTCGACATTCTGGGAGCATAAATGAGTTGATCAAGGGTGGAGAAAAGCCTAACTGGTGATAAATCATGGAGGGTGACTCCAAACAGACCCCAATGCAGGCAGTTGGCTGTAATGAGGAGACCGGTCATTTGTACTGTCCCAGTCAGACTTAGAGGAGCTGCTCGATGACTCAAGACAACTGCACCAGGAGGACTCGGAGAACTGCCACTGAATTACAAAGTAGTGAGTCCACCGAGGGTCAACACTTATGATAACTCAATGAATCCTGCGGAAGACATAGTGAGACTGCAGTCGGTCTGCTCTGTGGAGAATAATGAGTGTGTGTAGGTGTGTACTGCATATGCATGTGTATGCGTGGGTGTGTGGGCATGTGTGTGCGTGTGTGTGCGCGTGTATCTGACTCTAAAATAAGTATGTAATCCAGAGCAGACAATGAATCTCTCAGCACAAATAACTGTTATTTTATCTAACTAAGAAACTCTAACATATCATTAGTCCTGTCACTTTTGACACTGGTAGATGGAGAGGGAGGTGGGGGTGGGGGGCGTTCAGTCAGAAGGCTAGCTTTGTCATACCGCAAATAAACCTGAATCCCTGATCTATGTTCCTGAGTATCTTACAAGCACAGGATGAATCAGGAATCAATTAACTTGGAACGCATGCAAATCTAAAAGAATCAGTCAAGTGAAGTGGCACTCGGCTGTATGGCTTTATCTGCCTAATGAGTGGTTGCCTCCCTTTAATCAATCACATTTCATACTACATAATCAGGCTGGGCATGCCCTCAGAGAGGTCACTCCAGTCATTCTGTTGCCTGCTCCCCTGTGTTAAACAGAGCCGCACAACACAGGCTCTGAGAGCACAATGTGGTAATAACTCCACAATCTTCCTCATATTAGTCCACCAACCAGCACTCTGACTGTTGGATTGGCTCTCTATGTCATTACTCAAATGCCTTGGTAAAATCATTGGGCCAAATATGTCTCTTGATGTGTGGTATGACAGACCCAGCTCTCCGCAGCAAATTAGAGTGAATTATGAACATATTTTCTCCTCTTTTCAATGTGCCTTTATCTATTATTATCCACTCTTCAGTGTTTATACTTTTCATCCGCCAACATAATGGAATAATGCAGTATGATGCGTGTGTGTGTGTGTGAGTTTTTGTGGGTGAGAGTGTATGTGTGTGTGTGTCTGATGTGTGTCGGTGTGTGTGTGGGTGTGTGTGTGTGGGTGAGTGTGTGTGTGGGTGAGCGTGTGTGGGTGAGAGTGTGAGTGTTTGCATGTTTCAAACTCACCAGCTTGCGTTGACACCAGCCACAGACGCCACACAGAGCCACCAGCCAAACAGCACACACTGTCACTGCTAGAGACACCAGGAACACGCTAAGGGTTACTGAGCCTGGGGACACACACACACACAGAGAGAAGTGAGTAACATTTCGACACCACATCACATCTATTTACTTTTCCCATAATGCCCTTTATGCAATTTTTTGTAAACCATACATTTTTACATTTAGTCATTTAGCAGACGCTCCTGTCCAGAGCGACTTACAGTAAGTACAGGGACATTCCCCCCGAGGCTAGTAGGGTGAACTGCCTTGCCCAAGGACATACAAAATGCTGTTGTCACATCCAAACCTCAGAAAACCTATTCAATTGTGAGTGTAAGTAAAATACAATTCCTCCAGCACACCGTGGAGTCCGGGCATTTCAATACATTTTCAATAAGCGTTGCAGGCATCACTCACATCCCCACTCACACAGATCATTGTCATGGTGTCACAGCTTGTTTACTGACAGACTGGGAGTGAAGGGAGGGAGGAGGGAGGGAGGGAGAGGGGAGGATAGGCTGACTATACATGAGAGCTATGATTAATGGGCATCCTACTGGATGCCCAGTGAGAGAAGTGAGAGGGTGGTAAAATAAGGATTTATTTATCTGATAAGTGTGTGTGTTTGTGTTTGCGTGTGGAGAGACACAATACATGCATGTGTGTTCGCATGTGCGTTCACACGGCACCATCATCACTAGAGAGAGAATGCCCTGAGGCACGCTGGGTTCTTCCAATCAGTCAACATAACTAAATAAAGCACCATGAAGCCTTCGTATTCACCGCAAGGAAAACACATTAATATATTCATATCTCTGATGTGATTCCCACCATTCTCTTCCCCCGAGTATGAAATGATAAATAGGTGACACAAAAACAACGACACAGACAATGGGCATATGACAAAAACCCATCCTTTCTTTCCAATTATACTTTCTCCCTGTCTTTATCCCTTCCCTTGTCATTACAGACCTTTTTATCTCACTCTTCAACCTACTTTGTTTCCGCACTCTGCCTCACCATATCCCCAGGGAACATGCTGGTTCAGAGATGGGGAAACAGTGGGTAGACTGTAAAACTGGAAAGTGATCAACATTGCTTTCCTAGAATCCGCTGGCAGCCTCTCCCCGAGTGTCTCAGTCGACCTGTGTTAAACACCAGACCCTATCAGGAGCTGCCGCCGCTGTAGATCCAGAGCTCTGATTGGCTACTGGTGCCCACTAGTGGTGAGTGACAAGCTGTTGCTATTCATAAACACGCTGATGACAAGGTCAGAGGGACACCTACAGCTCCACAGTTACAGAGTCATTTCAGTCGGAGCCCTTTCCGAAATAAAGATGGTGATATTATGCATGGAGGTGTGGCATGAGAAAAGAGGTGTCACAAACAATGGCTCGGCATGCGATGGAACCTAGCAGCAAAGAGGTGGTGTCCAGCCAAGGGCGACTATGGCAGCTCAGGTCAGGAGACGCTGAGTCAGTGATGGATACCTCGTTAGGAGCTTAGTGCGGATGAAGGATTCAGGTAGCGGAGCCCAAACAGATGACCATGACAGGCCAGAGCAGCAGCCTAACCCCCTTTAGAGTAGCGTTGGGGGGGTGGGATGATGTAAAGCTGAACCTCGTGTCTTCCCTCTGAAGGTCAGAGAAGGGGAGGGTGTTGAGGGAGGGGGCAGAGTGTGTTTTATGATCTGTGTCAGTCAGAGGGGCTCGGGGAGGATAAAAAGCTCCTAAACAGAGAGCAGCAACCACGGAGGCCACATTACGCCACGGAGGAATGGATAAATAGAGGCTCCCGCCCACGCGCTCACAACAGCGTCCCTGAGCTTCACCAAGGCAACATGAGCAGCGATGGGGCTTGGCCATAGAACAGCAAGGGAATGGATAGGAATGAGTCAAAGTGAGATATACTGTTCTGGCTGCAGACACAACAGACAAGACTACACCCCCATTTTATACAAGGTTATTAGACAAAAATATTTTTATTGCTGAGATGTATTGTGTAGTGTACCACATAATGCAGATTATCAGTTATAACAGGCCTTGTAGGGAGAGTCTTCATGTATTATGAGTATGGCCCAAAATAGCTGCACTTGAGAGAAGCTTTACTTCTGTGTGGCATGCATTTCTTTCATTTATATCATGGATTTATTCATGAACAAAGGCAATGTAAATGACAAAAATATTTTTCATGTATCGTTATCAACTGTAGCAGGTAAAGCAGTAAAACTACTTCAAAATGGAGAGTGGAAAAGCACTTCTTCCAAAATGGCAGCGCTCATTAAAACTGACAACAGAGCTGAACAAGCCATTGAGGCTTTTGATCAGAGGCCTTCAGAAATCCGAGCACTCTTGAACTTGAAAGTGGCTTGTTTGTTTTAGATTTCTATGCCTATCTCTTTTATCTGCGGTGAAAGAGAAAATAAATGGCACAAGGGAGCGAGCAGAGCTAGGAGATTCAGTGTGTAAATGAGCTTGTAATATGCCCTTTCGCAAAAAGAGAACAACAAAGACTGTCTCGGGATTGGATGAAAATGGGAGAGAGTCTCTCGTGGAACTGGTGTCTGAGCAGGAGAGACGGCAGGAGTAGTGATGGAAGGCAAGTGCTGGGGGACATCAGTATGGATAGCCTGCGAGGCAGATGGCATCACACCCAATATAGACCCAGGACGTACGGTACGTGCAGGTGATTTGGCCCATATGCAATGAGAGTCAAGCCAAGCAGAAAGGGGGATTGTCCTTAGGGGGCGAAACCAAAGTGCTAATGAGACGTAACTGGAGCAGTGTCCAGTCAGCAAAGATGTCACGCCACATGCCTCTGATCCACCTGAGGTGGGGAGGCCAGAGAAGTTTAGTCTTCATAGACTCTCTGAGTCAGAGTTCAACTCCCCAGGCTTATAGATAGGTGATGGCTTTTGTAACCAGCCTAAGGTTAATCCATGGGTCACTCTAACCGTCTTTGGACTGTCCAGTGGACTGTGTTGGCAATTACATACCATGTCGGCTTTAGGGGCAGCTTGTTGATATGGCCTTTATGATATGCCAAATTTTCAATTTGACAATAAATATGCATTATTCTGCTCATTGACTCATTTATTGAGTCAATTCTGAGATTTCATATACTTTATTGTTGCAGTATCTGTACGGTAGGCAAGTCACGGAGCAGAAAATATTTCCCATTTCTCTTTTCAGTTCATTCTAAAAATAATTAATCAAGCTAAATAATGAGACTGGGAAGACAGACAAAAGGAGCAGGAGGGACTCGACGCGGAGAGAGATAATAACTTGGTTCCAGGTAAATAGTCTAACTGTCTAATCAATTGATGGGGGAATATGCGGCATTGTGACATTTCATGGAGTGAGGAGAAAGATGTTATTAGATGATGGTGGAGAGACTATGTTGACTAAAGAGTGGGCGTGTCAGCCTGTTGTGTCTGTCTACTTGAGAGTAACACAGCGCTGTGGACCACGGAGGATTCCCATGCCTGCTCCTACACAGAACTGGGCCAGCCTGAGGTGAGGAGATGGATGTTAATGGTGGTGGAGACATCAAACACCACTCCTTTCTGCTTTTTTCGGGCTCCACTGGGGTCAGAGGGTCTCTATTCAGCCTCCAGGATTATTACATTTTACATTTAGTCATTTAGCAGACACTCTTACCCAGAGTGACTTACAGTAAGTACAGGGACATTCTCCCCGAGGAAAGTAGGGGGAAGTGCCTTGCCCAAGGACACAATGTCATAAATGCAGGGCCAGGAATCAAACCGGCAACCTTCTGATTAATACATTTAGTCATTTAGCAATTCCCTAACCGCTTAGCCATCTGACCCCCAAGCTAGCTGAGAGGAAGCCAGGCCTTTCACCCATGCAGACACACAACTGTCTGTTCTGCTCGACCTCCATCTCACTGTGGATTTACAGCCAGTGGACAGGGGACAAACAGAGGGCTGCCAGTTAGCAGTGATGGTGCCAGTGGCAGGGTGAAAGGAGGGTGTATGGTGAATGGTTAATCACCGTACTGATGCACAACAGTCCACAGGGGTCTTCAGGTCCAGGTGGTATAAACCTTGAGGGCTTTAAAATTAATGGTGTCCCGTTGTACCAGGGACTTTGACAAATATGTCTGGGTGTTGTGTGATATCTAAAACCATTTTTGAAATCTTTTTTCGAAAATCTTTTTTAACCTTTTGAAGCTTTTTATAGAAAACTTTTTTTTAACCATCAGAAACTTTTTTTCAACACACAGTGAAAGGAGAGGGGAGAGCAGAACAGAGAATCCTAAAAACAGAGTAGAGTAAAGCCAAGCAGAGTACAATAGAGTATAGTAGAGTTTAATAGTTCTCATCAAGTCAATGATGCAAACCTATTTTTGAAAAAAAAATCGAATCAAACCTTTAGAAAACTTTTTTCAAAACATTTTCAAAACCTTTAGAAACTACAACAACAACAACTTTTTATACTACAGCCAATAAAGTCCTGTTTGTCCAAGACAGAGACAAGACAGAGACAAGGCAGAGACAACACAGAGACAATTCCGAGGCAAAACCGAGCCCTTCAAAAGTGACCGGTCTCAAGACCAACACCGGACTCTGGGACTACAACACTGCAGCTCTGTGGTTCTCTGTGGCCAGGCTGCATGGCTGTATCCATTGGCTGGATGGGCCAATAGATAGGTGGGTGGATGGGTCATAGTTAGAGAGTGAGAAGACTGCCACCCACACATGGCCTGTTCTCTGGTGGGAACCCCAGGGGGTCAGTGGGGCCTGACCGGGAAGTAGATCCATCTCCTGCCTCGTGACAGCCATGCTGAAGCTACAGGAACAACCCCGCATATGACACATGGCTGGTGTCACTTATCGTAATGACACTGTCATCTTACGCCCGTCGACATTTCAGGAACAAACCTCCAGAGCCACCAAAATGTTTGTGTCTAATGGAGATGTTAGCCTAAAAGCAGGTTCAGGTTTCCTGCTGCTGTTACCGATCAACGAAGACGTGTTGCAGAGGAGTGATCTTGTGATTAGTTCAGCACTAAACCTTGTTACATCCACATGGTGCAGAAAATGGCAAATTCAAAAATAAATACGTGATGGAAGAGAGGCTATTTTCATCCAACAGCTTTATTACTTTTCTACCTTTGAGAGGATTTTTTGTTATGTATGATTGAGTTAAGGTTCTATTGCCAGTACACCTTTTACCTGAGTAATCACCCCAAAATCCCCGATGTATCATATAGTTTTGTGTAAATCATGATTTGATCATCTAGAATAGATCCATGACGCACACAAGAGACTTCCCCCATTACTGTGAGAGGTTGTGTGATGACATCACAGTTTCCCAGAGTTCTGTCTGTAGAGCATGCATGCACAGTCGTTTACACTGCATGTGTTTGTCATACATAACAGCATGTGGCCGGTGAAAGATTGAAAATATTCTTCAATTTTAAAGGCCATCATTTCATCATTTCATAGGGAGATTGAACGGTATTTCATTTCTTCCACTTTTTTTATTTGATTAAACGAGCAATAAAAATGCCATTTTTGCTACATCTTTTTCCTCTGATATCACTGATGAAGAATTTAAACAGTAGGTATGGTCTTCATGTGTCTTGCAATCTGTCACTGTCAGCTTGTAATTCCCTTACCAAGCCAATAGTCACACACTCTGAATTAACTGGTCAGATTGAAATGGATGACTTTCATATGAAAGCCATGGGAGGACCTCAACACATTTACCAAGGACAGTCTCCCCTGTCTTGAGACAGCCCTGCCTCCCGTTTATACATCTCTCTCCATCCCTCTTTCCCACTCTACCGTAAAACCGATATTAATAATGGATGATATTCACAGGAAGCTGGATGATTCCAAAACGCTCTCCTCTGAGTAAAGCTAGCTCATCTGAACTGCTAGCAAATCGCCTACAGTAGATGCGGATGCAAGTTCCATACATACTGGTCATTACCATGGCAATTCGCCCGGTCAGATAATTAGATGTCTAGACTATTGTGATAGGACCAGAATGGAAAAATGAAGTGTCGCAAGATTTCTATTATGGTCTGGCTGTGTCAGATGATCGCTGATGGAAGCATTCCCAGAGACAAACCTCTTTGTGTCTCTGTCACTGTACTGGAGCTCAGTCCCTCAGGGAATGAGCAACCTCTTCACAACAACTCTCCTGCCCTGCCGTTGTTAATCCCAGTCTTCGGTCAAACCCAACGCTGCTCAGTAGGAGCTCGCTAGGAGATGTGCCATGCGGGTACCTGATTGAGCTGAATGAGTGTAGCATTCCCACAGCAGTGGAAGGTCTGCTTCCCACCATAGCAAACGAGTCATTACTCCCCAGCCTCCCTCACGCCCTTGACTGTAATGACTTAGCATCCACATGGTGTCTGTTTATGCAGCTGGATGTGTGTCACAAAGTAGCATTTAAGTAACGCTAATCAGTCAGACCTAAGCCAGGGTACAGTACCAGGACTAACCCCTCCACATCCGGTCTCAGGTCAAAGCCACAGGGATGTCCACGGACGTGTGCTTGTGAGGACGTTTGTCAGATGCCAACACTACAGAGATAAACCTCAGTGTTTATGGTGTGTCTCTCACAGCCTTTCCCCTCCTCCTGTCCATGGCAATCATTACGGCCGTTAGCGCCCTAATTAGTGGAGGCTGCAAAGGTCACAATTCTTCCACTCTCAAGCCTGTTTCAAAAGTCTGCATCCTAAAGGTCTAAAAATGGCCACGATCTGTCATTGTGCTGAAGGGTCCATGTCTTCTCCTCCCCGCCTCACCTTCCCTGGCCTCATCCGTGTCTGGCTCTCTCTGGTTATCTGTGCTCTGGGCCTTATTCTGGGACTGCGTATGACTTACCTCATTGCTCTTTCTCTTATCTGGGTTGTATCTGATACTTTTGTCCTTGCCTCTCCAAATGGAGTACACACCCACTCACACACACACACAGACAAACACCCACACATAAATTCTACCCGTTGACACTGATTTCACGGAGACACGTGTGTGTGTGGGAACACGCGCTGTACAGAAGCTCTGGGGCAGCGAGGGAGGAGAGGGGAAAGAAGGAGCGAGGGAGGAGGGAAACGGAGGGGAGTGAAGGAAGAGGGAGTCAAGCGTAATGCTATTGAAGAACAATTTGTGAAGCTTGTGCATATGCACAGAGGCCAACATCCCCATCTGCCCACATCCACAGCTCAGCGCTGGTGACATCAACGAAGACAAAGATGTCTCGGGTGCTCCAGATGTATGGTGTGGGTGGCATTATGAAATCTAATCCCGGTCAAAGTCAATCGGAGAGGCCTGGGGAGAGGGGTGGAGTCAGGCCTCTGTGTGGCTGAACGTATGTTTAGGAGGCTCCTCTGAACCTCTTCCTTCCACACACTGTACACCCATGCCGGAGGGTCTTCTTTGAATATGCTTCCTCCCAATCCTCCTCCCCTCCCCTCCACCAAAAAAAACTGAAAAAACAATTATTGAGCAACTAATTAAAATATTGGCAGCAGAAGTGCAACTTTAATTGAATAGCAGGTCTTTTCGTAAAAAGTGAGACTGAGATTTGATTCAGACAGTCTGGGCATACGGACGGTGGAACAAAATTCCCAGTTCTCTACCCCAACTGAATACATAACAATGTCACCCCAGACACTGCCAACAGAAATCATGAATGTGTTTTTGCACAAACAATCACTTTCAATTCCTGAAAAAAATACAAGCACACATACACGCCCACAGAGTTGACTTCAAAGCCAGACAGACTCCACTTGCCATAAACAAATTACTGTAGATTCATGGCTACCTGGAGGCCCCTACCTCTGCCTTGCTCATTCAATTAAATAGTCCCTGTAAAGACCGCTTTATTACTGGGACGGACAGGCTGGGCAGTAAAAACCCAGGATGCAGTTAACCCCGGCCCCCAGCTAAAGGATGGAGTATTGACTGGGCCACAGCCCAGCTCAACTTGCCTGCCTCTTCAGTCCATAAAGCAGCCTGTAAAAGGGCACACCCTTCTGGTGTGACTCCATGTGTCTGTGGTTCTGTCTGTGACTCTGTCCGTGTGAGTCTGCCTGACCGTGGAGAAAGCTTCAGCGACAGATCAGACGTTTTACCTGCTCCTGTCACTAGTGTTCTGATGGATCACAGTGCTTTCGGTGTGAGAGTAATATCCACCCTGAGCTCGGTCTGGCGTCAGGAGTCGGGGGAGAAAGTGAGACTGTGCGAATGTGTGTGACAGCTATTGCGGGGGATGAAGAGAAGCTTCTTTTGAGAAGAAATGATAGGCCTAGTGCTCATGCTCTTTGTCTGTACAAAAGGCAGCAAAACTGTAATTTACTCTGACACAGAACTGTAGAGAGGAGCAGAGCTCCGGTCTATCTGCTCGGGGATGCATTATATTTGTTCAGTGGTGCTGCCATCTGATGCACCCGAGCACACATATCTGTGCTGACCTCAGCTCCCTTCAGGTGTCCTCTCATGCCAGTGTCTGTGCATTAACAGTAAAGGTCCCCTATGGTCAACCCTGTCCCTGTCCTCTCCTGTCCTGTCCCCCCCAGGGGCAGCAGAAATCAGCCTCCCGATCTGGGAGAGATTTACACCCCTCTCAGCCCTGGCTCCAGGAGGAGAGGAGCAACAGAAATAAGCCCTCATTTAAACCGGCTAATGTCACAGGGAGGACAAAAGGAAGGTTAGAGGAAACACGTGGCATCATTTTTTCCTCAATTATATTCCCCCCTTTCTCTGTGTGTGACTCATAATTATGTTCCAGAAATGTATTCATTCCGACTTGGACTTGCACCATGCAAAATCGACCCTGGTTTTAGGAGACAGTATAGCTGGGCAGCCAGCCCAACGTGCTCTTAACAAAAACATGGCCATCTTGGAGCAGGGCTGCCCTTCATTCCTATATGGTTTCCCAGCCTTTTGATATGTTTGCGTGTATAACTGTCAAAAATGTATAGCTGGGCTGGGGAAACACCCAGCTGCCTGAAAGTTATTGACAATGCAGCCTAGCTGGTGGCTTGCAGCAGGATAGGTACAATACACAAGGGAAACATAGTTTTCCATTTCCTACCTACCTTCCATTGCCTCTCATAGTCTACACTTCTGCATGTTCCGTAGGAGCCAGTGATTTTCCGTCCACATGAACTCAATCGCTTTCAACCTGAGGACATGTTAGCCCGGCTCCACACTCCAATATTTTTTTCCTTGCATCCTCACGAGCACATTAAGAAAAGGAGAAAGGGACACATGCGCGTCGTTCATGCCAGCGTGCTGTTACCGCAGTCGGCATCCCATGCATGTAGCAGTCATGTAGCAGAAATGTGTCGCTGGGCTCACCTCGACAAACCTGCTGAAATACTCCCTCTGTCTGGATGGCAGGGCAGAGGAGAATTAGTGACAGGGCTCGCCTGTACCATTAGGCAGAGTGACACATGTACAGCTCTCACACCTACTTGACATTCTCACCTCAGCATCCAGGCGAGGATGTCATTTGGCTAACTGCTGTGGACATGACTGAGAGTGGACTAGGTGGAGGGTGTGGCGATGGACTCTGAAGAGGGACTGGGAGAGACGACAAAACAGAAGTCAAGATCTAGGTATCATTTGGAATCATTAAAGATGTCTTCTCAAAACATGTCATTTCAGGAAGCTTGCCATTTAAAAAAAAAAGTAAAAATGGTGGCATGCACTTCCCAACCATCCAGCACTCTAAATTGTACCTTTTATAAATCAGTAATGTTGCCATGATGTATAATGCAGGTTATGAAAACAGATTGAGATTTGAACCAACAAAAAAAAATGATTTACTGTACTGTAGGACTAACCTGGTTGTCGATTGATTAATCGGCTTCCCTAAAAGCTATAATTCTCACCATGTGTAATGGAGCAAATGGAATTAGCAAAGAATTACGATCCTATTGAGGGGGTGTCTCTTCACCCACCCCTCAACACCTGTTCAGCCACAAACAGTACAAACAGGGAGAGTCATGTGATTTGTATGCAGCCTGACCTTTAAGTCCATTGAAGGGGTCTCTAAAACATGGAGTTATCTGGGAAATGTTTCCAAACAGATGCTGCTGTTGCTGTATCTGCAATAGACGAGATTTCCTCTGTTTTCACCAGCAGGCAGGGGCCCTGTGGTTCTGGAGACTAGGGTTCTGCTGCCAATTCACCACCCAGGAGGATGTGGCCACAGTAGGAAGACAGTGCTTATCCTCTGAGGACAACAAACACCAAGTCATTGTCGCTGCCAGGGAAACAATGTCCCTGATGAAATTAAACGTGTGTGAAAACGTTGACGGGTAAATATTTGGGTCAAACACATCACTTCATGCTATCAAAGAGTGGCAATATAGAGGCTATATACACCACTTCTGGTTGGAAATGGACGGCAATTCTCAGGCTAATGGCCTTTTTTGGGGGCCAAGTCCCCCCTTTTCAAGTCTAATGGGGATGTGTAATGTGGCTAACTCTATTATACCCCTAAAGACTCAGTGATATACAGGGGAAACTGGATGTTCTGTGTGTGCATGTGTGTGCTTGCGTGGGTGTGTGTGTACCAGTGCGACACAACAAGAGCCCCAAGCATGTGTAATTGTTAGCATGCTCAGCCAGTGAATGCAGGGTGATTCACCCGGCTGTTCCGGAGGATTCGCTGTGTGTAGAGGACGGATAGGATATGAAGGAGGAGAGTTCATGCTACCATAGGGAGATTAGGTTTGACTTGACCCATTCATACTATCTTCATCCTCGTTCATCAAATGATGTCACCAGTGATACTACCACAATGTTCTTGAATGATGTACGGTTGGACGGCAGCAAACAAATGATGTAATAATGTAAAAGGGGGATGGGCAAGAACAAGCATTTCCCCCTATCCTTACAGCTGGGTTGGAGCAGTTGTGCATACTTCTGCTCTATAAGCAGCACCCTGTAACAAGATGAGTGCTGGGCATCCCAAAGAAACAGGCGGAGGGGGTGCCGATGTGCTCAACCTCCAGGCCATGTTGGCTGGGGACAGGGGAGAGGACAAGGGAGACTGTGAGCACCACTGGCTGTGTCTGTGATGGCTTGTTGGGGGGGGTGGGAGGGTGGGAGGGGGCATTTACGTGCTGGCCTGCAGGGCTGCTCAGCTCTTATTAGCTCCACACCACGGCCAGATGATCAGAGCAATGCTGGTACACTGCCACTCAACAAAGGACACACAATCAAGACGGGAGTATTTTATGCCTCGTCCCTGACACACATGCACGCATATGTCACACTATTTATTTACCGACAAACGATTCTATAGGTTAATCACAACATCCACTTTTATTTCTATCTTAAATAGTCCTACTCCCCGCCACTGTTTACTTCTACAACGTCCTCCACTTCAACAGTATCCTCTACTGTATTCTCCAGTCTCCTCTGGGTCTACTTCCTGACTCTCCTGGTTTGCTCCTGGTCGTCATGGTGTTCATGGCAGTAGAGAATGCTCAAATCAGATTTTTTTATGGTGGAGGATGGAGCTCTGTCTGTAGGTACTTTAAACCACGCGCTGCTAAAAACAGTGGGTAATCGGCAGAAAGTGGCAGACAGAGGGAGCAGGCGGTGATAAAGAGTTAGGGGAATAAAAGCATGCTTTAAGAGGAAAGTGGAACAACCAGCAGGACACCAACTGCCTTTTAGGAATCTCTCTCTTTTATACCTCCCCTCCTCCCATCCGTCCTTTAGCTCTCTTCTCTTCCTCCAGCCAACCTCGGGCACCCCCTCCCCCCCCTCCCCTCCCCCCTCCCCACCCTACCCCTCCCCACCCCACCCCCACCCACAGCCATCCTTCAGTCTCCCATGCTCAGACAAAATAAGGTTTAATATTTCTTTTTTTTTAAAGGCGAAAGAGATTAAAGCTGATCAAGGCTTTATAAAGTGCAAATATTACCTTGAGTTAAGTATTAAATACACATGGCCCTATTACAATGTATTAATATTTCAGAGCAGTGAAATAGAGATGGGGGTGACGAGAATCCGGGATTTGGACGGAAATAAAATGTTGTGTGGGGGTTGTCTCTTGCTTACAGCACTTGAGCCGTGAGCAAAAAGCTGTCTGACTGAATGATAAAATTTCCACTCATTAAAGAAGGGTGCTTTTCTCTTAAGCACAACCTTTGGAAAGAAAAGATTACTCACTAAAGCGACAGCAAGGTCATAGACTAGTATCTAACTATTATTCTGAGAATCCAGGGCCTGGCCAGATGCGTTGTTTAATGCGCAAATTAACAGTATATGTTTGTTTTTTTAAGTTTGCTACCTTTTCAGATTCAAACATCATAGGAGGGTAAAACATGCCAGGCTGACATTAAGATGCATGCAACTCTGCTACAACAAATAGGCTACCGCTACAATTGAAAAGCCATGGGTTAGCTAAATATCCATCACCAGCTACTATACCTATATCAGAAGCTAACATTTGCTAGCTAGTTACCCACAGGTTGTTTAGGTAGCTAACTGTAGTAGTGGCAAGCAGTTAACTGACAACAACTGACAACAACTGGAAGGACTAGCAACCAGTCACAGTCTGGAATATATACCATAGGCACTGCACTATTCAGCTAATTGTTTGAGAGAAGAAAATGTTAAAGAAAAAGCTAATTGTGTCTAGTTATCTAGAAGATCTAGCATCTGGTGTGATTAAACACAAGGACTACACGAGTAATACTGGATGTCACGCGCAACAGTGACTTTTTCTTGAACAGTATAGCAAAAACCTATAGCTTGTGCGTCGCTAAATTTAGATCCATATGGTCCATGGTGTGACCTTGGGCGATGAATGTTTAATACATGACTTTTTCTGAGTATGTCCTGCATCCATAAGACCTCAGTGGAGAGCCTATGAATGTAAACTGTAATGATCTTTGTCAGTTGGGCTGAAAAGGAGAAGGTTGTCTGGAGGAGCTGGAAGCCACATGCCTGTCAATCAAGTCAACAGCACCGTCTGGTGAGTAGCCGTCTACTGTCAGCCACGCTATTCTATAGAGGCTCTCATAGTGCGGTCATCATCAAATATTAATTGTGTTTTCTTAAGAGTAAACACTTGCTAAAAACAATCCTAATTAAAGCTTTCTTTCTCTCTCTCTCTCTCTCTCTCTCTCTCTCTCTCTCTCTCTCTCTCTCTCTCTCTCTCTCTCTCCCTCTCTCTCTCTCACTAGCTCTCTCTCCCTCTCTCTCCCCGGCTATAAGCCTTCCTTCTATCCCTGCCCAGACATTCCATTGGGTTTAATCCTCTCCATCCTTTGCTCTGCCTTGCTTGGTTCCCTCATTTTATCCTTCCGTCCTCTTCCTTTTTTCTCCGTAATTAAGTAGTTTAGAATGCAATGGACTGAAAGACAGGAGAGGAATGTGTATTCCTAAAGGAGAGAGTAAGAGAAGCAGCTCTGACCTCCAACTTTCTATGCGTGGATTATGTGCCTACATGATCAGGGCGTGGTTGATACACAGCTAGTGCAGTATTCACTTACAAAGCACTCCTTGTCCAACATACTGTATCTCCATGTGTATTTAACGACATTAACTTTACGTTACGCAAAAACAACTAACCATCCATAAACCAACACACACACATCATTGTCCCAGTACGAGGAAAGCCACCACACGAGAATGTCACTGCCCCAAAAATATTAGCATGGAATGATTCATGCTTTTCATCCTTCAGAGTGGTTATGTAATTCAAGCGTCTATGTAGATGGTGAGGGAGTCGGTCTGAATCAGAGCACGCTGGGAGCTCCATGTTTGACGTGTCTATTTGTCTTTCCAGCCTGTGCAGCAGGATCCAGCCTGTCCCCAAACATCCGGAGCCAGTGAAACACACCATGGGACTGGAGAGTCAGGACTACATGGTTTGCTTGTGCAAGCATGTCTACGTGGACATGTTGAGTTTGTGTCAGCTCATGGGGGAAAATAGACTCCACAGTGAATGGCCAAATACAAAAATATTGCCCCCGATGTCAGACCTGTCCGAACACATTATTCTTCTTCTTGTGACTTGTTGACGGTTTCAGTAGCGGATTCAGAGAACAGCAGCCTAAATCAGCAGGCTGGGTCAAAGCCTGACTGGTGTTAATCAACGGATACAGATGAAGCACACGTGAAATCTGATCCTTGTCATGCCTAGGAGCCGTGCCGTAAGGAAGCCTTCTGAGACAGGATGTCTCGTTTACACCAGATGTGTGGAACGCTACTACAAAAGGCATGCTTCTCCTTTAAAACCCAGACCAATCAAAAATATACTGCTTGGCGCGAGCCGGCCCAATCTGGTGTGTCTCGCCTCGACCGGGTCCGCGGCTAAGCTCCCTCGGCTACCTCTCATACATGCACAATTGCTCAGCTTCCAATTCACAGTGCTTTCCCGGCTGCACCAAGTCACACGGCTGCCAAGGCAAACACCAGATGATAAGCTTGAAACCCCGCAAGTGAGACGACAAGTGGGGGGGGGGGGGGGGGGGGGGATCAAGTAGGGCGACCGAAACAGCAATCCAGAACAGTGTCAGAGATGGGAGGAACAGGAGATGGACAATGAGAGAGCCCAATCTCTAGACTGAGGTTACAGGTGCATTTCATTGGATCATTGGATCACTGAGAAACTGCTCTTCGGCCAGAGCCGTTTGTAATGGTACATTCAACAGTATGGCAGCCCCTGCTTTCATTGATTTAATGTGTTTTCATTGTTAAAAACTGTTCCCATTGATCTTCCTGAAGAACCAACCAAGCTACTATATTTGACGTCTTTCATTCTTGTGTCGAGGTGTAAGGGTCCGATGCTGTAAGCTTTAACCATAGCACACCAGGTATCACCCCCTCCATTGCATGCATCTGTGACAGAACGCCTGTTCATGTATTCCCTTACTGCCTGTAAGGGTACATGATAGGACATGTTTTTACCCACTGCACAACAGAAAAGCTTTGGACGCACAGGTTTGTCTTGGCTGATTCCCCACTGTAGGCACTTACATTTACATTACATTTAGACATTTAGCAGACGCTCTCATCCAGAGCGATTTACAGTAAGTACAGGGAAATTCCCCGAGGCAAGTAGGGTGAAGTGCCTTGCCCAAGGACACGTCATTTTGCACGGCGGGGAATTGAACTGGCAACCCGCTGATTAATAGCCCGATTCCCTAACCGCTCAGCCATCTGACCCCCATAGGTTCCCAGATCCCTGTAAAAGGTGTGTGTTTTCCATCCAGCTGTACAATCTCCTCCAACTGGCCAGTGGTGTGGATCCGTATGTGCTTGTAGAAGTGTGACTGTGTTGCTGTCGCCTGTGTCAGCTTTTCACACATCATCTGTTCCTCCATGCGAGGACCATTACACCTTGCTTCTCCTCATCCTCCTCCTCCATCCATCCGTTCCTTGCTCCCTTTGTTCCTGCATCCATATCTCTCAGAGGAACTCTGGCAAGTCCCCACAAGAAAGCCAGATTGGCAGCAGGCTAAAAATCCTCATTTATCTTAATTTCAAGCTGTGATTATGATACTACCTGAGAAAAGAGACAGCTGGTTGTTCCCTAATATTAACTCAATTCAACATATAATTTAAAATCTATCACTGGTTTATTTGATTATTTTGAAAAACATCTACTTTAGAATGCAGGGATTGTGATATACTGTAGCCTACCACAATGTTCAACTGAAATTCAGTTCTCTTTCTCGTGCGGCCATCTTGGCTCTGATCAAAGCTCTGAGTGTGAAAACGCTCCGTCTGGACAACCCCCTCTCACTCCGTCTCCTCACACCCACCCACACCCCCCCACCCCCTCCTCCCCCCTCCCCTCCCCCCCCCCCCCCCATCCCTAATTGACACCTTTCCATGAACCCACTCTCTTTCAAAGCTCTCGTCGCCAACAGGCTTTCCACTACGTCCACTGCTACCCAGTCTCTCCTTTTCGAAAAACACTCGTGATCTGAGCTCAAGACAACCCAAATGAAGGGGTGTGATGCACAGCCACGTAGAGCTCTGGGTTGCTGTCTATGGGGGGGACCAGCCTCATACTGTCACAGCCAGCAGCCCCTCTCTCAGACAGACACAGCACAGAGGAGACTGCTGGCAGACGCCTCTATCAGGTAGCTTTGTGGTCAGGAGGAAGGTAGCCTAGACAAGCTTTGTTGTTAGATAGGGGGGAAGAAGGGCTAGTACCCCTGGTCTGCTGGTCATCAGTGAATCATGGGGGAGAGATGAAATGGAAGGGGAAAGGGATGGTGGAGGGAGGGAGGCCAGCCAAGCTGAGGAGATGGCATTCATACAGCACAATCTGTCAGTCTAACTACCTTGCCAGATACCGGTACACATACAGCTCTGCACACTTTTTAAAAACTAAATACCAAGAAACAAACGCACAAGCTAAATACTGAAACACACAGTCCCGGAACAAGCAGTTTACTTGTGTGTCTGGTTGATTGGATGACGTTACCTTCTACTGTACATGTATTATGTCAAAATACAATATGAAATGTCAAAACGAAGAAAGGGAAAATATATTAATAATAACCCTCAACAGTTACACCCAACATATTCCATTTTCTACATACTGCAAACACACACGCACACGCACACACACACACCCTCTCTAAACTTCACCTGTCTGAACACAAAGGTCAGGCTATGACCTGTGCTTACCACCAACAGCTTTAACCCTTTACCCCCTGAAGAATAAGTCAGCACACTGCTATGCCCCCCCCCCCCACACACACACACACAAATGCCCCTTCAGGCATAACTCACGACCCAACCCTGCTCAACAGAGATTACACCGGAGCCACACCAGATCGTGGATATCATCCACTCCTGCTCCACACTGCCACCATATATCACATGCCTATCAAGTTGGAAGGCATGAGATGCACGCAGCTGGAGTTCCACATTCAAAGGGACCCTTCAGGATCAGTCACTTCTCTAGACGTCCCTGCACTTTACCCACGCAAACTGATTTCAATATTCTTTTCGCCTATCTTGATCCCTCTTCCAAAAGCTCTTGATCCTAACATGGCAAGAGTATACGATTGCCAGACTCTGCTTGATTCGATTTTCCTAATCAAAGCCTATTGGTTAAACTCTGTACCGTGTACAGTAGCCTATATTAGATTTACAGTATGTTTGCTGAAAGTTAACTCCATTCAGATTTCAGGTCTTATGTTAAATTCAGGGTTAGCACAACAACTAGCTTCAACTGCTAAAAACAACATGCATACGCAGTGAAAGGTATCAAAATAAGTTACAATGTACTATAACAGTGTAAATGTTGTGCAGTGGACTGACAAAGTCCAAGAATAATAGGAAGAAAAGCAACAACAGAGTCTAAGAGAAGGAGAAGGCAAGGAGAACATGGAGCGCTATGGAAATGAATAGTTACATAACAGCATACATGCCCACATTTATTCTCCACATACACGGATTATGATGCTACCACACACATCTACAATACTCCTGCCTCAGCTTACATTCAATCCTTCAAACTCAAATATGTTCAGCATGACAGTCGAGGCAGTCCATATTGAGGGCATTCCTTCTTTGTCTCAATAAAAAGGTGTAATAGCGTAATATGAAGCGTTATGGCAGTGTTATGTCACCTTATTACCGAACCCCTTTTCATCCCCTCCTTCTCTCCTCCTTTTCATCCTCTCTCCCTCTCCATAAAAATATCTCACACCAAAACCAATCAGCTGTCACCTCCCCTTTATTCTTCACTATGTGGGGCTCACTTCCTCTGTGTCTTTCCCTCTCCCTCCATCACACATCCAGATACGCACACACAGGGGCCTCCTCTCCTCTGTGTGACCTTGACAGGCTAGCACTCCAGGGCTCGCTCTCTCTCTCTCTCTCTGTCTCTCTCTCTCTCTTACGCGCACGCTCTCATTCTAGCCTTGTTTGGTCCCTCTCCTGCTGTTTCTACGGTACAATCCTGTTCTCCTCTCCAGAAGACACAAAGGATGTGCTAGGGACATAAGATGGCAGAATAAGGAAAAGTGTCTGACTTCTCTTCCTCTGTCCGTCTTTAAACACAGAGAAGCAGCACACCATGAAGGCCAGCACCAGCACTATAGTTTTACCAATGTCACAGGAAAACTAGCTAGCGACCAATACATTAACTCTTTTGCCTTGATAAATCATGATGAAATTGTAAAACTGGATTTTTAACAACTGTCAAACCATCACATTGAATCTGAATAGTCTAGATCCTCCATTGACACTCCAGTACATATCAACCTATCATTCTATCATTCATGTATATAGTAAATTATAAATATCTAAATAATAACAATATTGTTTTTAACTATTTGAACTTGAACCACAGAATTACTAGTGAATGATAGTTCTAAGTCAAAATCCCATCTCTAGTCCCCTCAGCCCCAGTTCAATTCATCTTGTCCAAACAGACATGGACATTACAAGACCGGCACTGCTATCCCACAAATTATTTCCTATTCCACATTAGCAAAATAACCATGAAGTACAGAGACGTCATCAATTTCTACAGGGCAATAATAACAAAGTGGTTAAGAACTCTCCATCTTCAGCTGACACTTTGCTTCACACTGTATTAAACCTCCTCTGGTATTCTCTTCTCTTTTCCATTTTGTTCCTTTAACAAGGAAGATCCTTTGATGTGTTGGTTGTATACTGACATCATCATAACCAGTCAATACACCATGCTATCGCAATCATGCACAGCAAATACTACATGATTGCTTTGAATCCAGAAATATGTTTTACTTGTTGCTTCTACTCAAAATGTTTTTGGGGGGGTCTACATTATATAGCATATACAGCCTTAAACAAAGCTGGCTGAATCACTTAAGACCCATCTAAGAAAAACATTCCGACATACCTGAGAGGCTGCAAATTTAAAATAGCTCAACACACCAAGTTCAGTAATTTTGTTTAGTGGCTTAGGCCAAAGCTTTAATGCACGCCTGAACCCAAGCGCAGCATAAAAGTAAATCAGTGCTGAACCACCTGACCTTGTTATTACACACAGTATCACTCTACAACTCTCTGGTAGTGAATGAAGCTGATTTAAGACTGACAGACTTTAAACTGAAAACACAGGACTACCGACATCCATGAGTGCAGGGTATTTGATCCTTGATCCAGGCAATCAGTCTCGAAAGAGAGAGCCAACAGATGTGCGGGTAGGATGGATTGTTGCCAGTTAAAACACAATATGTTGATTCAAGGTTAGACTAGGCTAACCACAGAATCATCATTTTCAAACACTAGTCCAAGAGGCGTTATCAATAGGCGCAGAACAAAATGCCTTTGTATAGGATACACAATTGTATAAAATTGTATACAACCAATCAGAGCAACTAAACATCTTCTTGGTTGTTTAAATGTCTCACCAATGCCCCTCTGTATATTAATCGTATTAAACACGCCCCATGTCAGATAAACAGTTTGTGATTGGCCCGCCACTTTTCATGCCAGAGTGAAATCTGTTTAAATTGAAGGGTGGCCAGATCCATCTGCTAGCACAAATAAGCCATGAGCTCACAGATTAATCTGGTTTTTAGGCTAACTCTACTTTTGAGTTCTCGCCTGATCGGCCTCCATTCTGAGAGGCTATAAAGCTGTTACCCGCCCCTCTGGACAACACCACCATTCACTCACAAGGATCAAGGTGATTACATGAATAAAACATGATCAGTCAATCATTAGCGTTGCCCTCGCCTCAACAAGTGACGAGGGGGGCTCTCCTCCTGAACGTCCCTGACCCATCCTGTCCTCCTGAACTTCCCTGACCCATCCTGTCCTCCTGAACGTCCCTGACCCATCCTGTCCTCCTGAACGTCCCTGACCCATCCTGTCCTCCTGAACGTCCCTGACCCATCCTGTCCTCCTGAACGTCCCTGACCCATCCTGTCCTCCTGAACGTCCCTGACCCATCCTGTCCTCCTGAACGTCCCTGACCCATCCTGTCCTCCTGAACGTCCTTCTCCATGACCCTTACTGTCTTCCCTCACTTCACTTGTTCTTGTCAAGCGAATCCATCTTAATCGGTTGGTGAAAATGCATCAATGCATGGCTCTGGAAAGCTTCAGCAGCACAATTGCAGCTGTTTGCGAGCTCAACATCTTGGTCTTGATAGCTGTACCACCATCTGGCTGTCAGTGGAACAGAGGCATTCTCCTTTGGGACTGCGTACCAGAAAACTCCAAATGTTCACACATTATATTGATGTCCAAGAAAAGCATACTTATAACAGACATCAAACCACACAAATGCATCAAATTGTCAGCAAATCCATTACTCTAAAACCCTAAGTTACAGGTTGAATATCAATAGTTTGCTCCAAGTAATTATAGCTTTTATATTGTGGCTTTTGAAGCCTGTCTCTGATAATATCCCATATATTTCAGTTTGTTTGATAGTCTCCATGATTATGAGAATATTTTCCTTAACTCAAATCCAGTCATAAAATCTAAATATGGAAGTTTAATAAGCTTCCCTTTCTCGTGCACCCCAACCTTCAAAATAAATTCCGTCTCTGTGAATTCAATGATGATTTTCTGTTTAACTCTCTCAAACATTTTATGGAGGTTTCATTTACTTCTTTGTCACTGGTCGAGAGAAGATTGTCAGTCTCACACATGACCAACCCCAGTGTCCTCAGCCCCTTTTTATCCTCTCGGGGCCATAATCGATATGCCCCACACCTCTCCCCTAGTCCACCTTGAGACGCACTGATCATTTTAAAGGCAGAGCACGCGTGGAAAGGCTGGGAACCACCGATCACCCACGTAGGATCATTAACATATTTATCAAATCCAGAGTCACTGATTTGGTCGCTGGCCACAGGTGCAAAGACTATATGTGCATTATGGCAAGTATCGTATTGTATTATTTAAAAGTTTAAAATAAGATTTAATTTGCTTTAATGATAGTACAATTAATAGTCTTTCTATCACTTACGCTCAAACATATTTCCGCGAGTGGTTTTCTACTACTTGGCTAACAATGGTATCTGGCACATGCCCACAATGATTTCGAGTCGGGCAAAGATATACCATCATTCGTTGATAAAAGATAGAATCCACAGACCCTTGCTATACTATCACGCCCGGTGTTTGCTCACACACGTAGCCTATCCATGATATTGCAAGGGACCATTATCTCACATCAGGAGGAGGAAATGAACAAAAAATTCGCCCCTCCTCTTCGTTTCCATCGCCCTGGGTAGCAGCAGGTGTTATTCGTATAACCTGGAGGTTTAGGTGGTAATTACAATCACCCCTGGCCCCAAAGCGAATTCATGTTATAGCAACAGCAGGGGACACTAGTAGAGGGTATAGCATTATGCCTCAACAGCACGTGGGAGAGATTTCTCAAATAAATGCCTCTCGCTCATCCTCCTTACCCCTAAGAGAGCCTACTATCCCCCCAATAGCCTATATCAGAATACATAATACATTTGGCGAATGTTGATTGTTTAGGAGTCATGGATAGTCTAAACATTGAAAGTCATTAGGCTACTGTTGAGGCTGTGACCTTGTGTTTTGTTGCCCTTACAATTGGATAGCCAGATGTCACCATTTCAAAGGACAAAACAGCATAAAGGCTAGGTTATTTCCGAATAACAAGTAGCTAGGATATATTTAGGAATTATTATCATAGACCAATAAAGGAATGCTGTAATTAGGCTACTGCGAAAGCATCCCAAAAATGATTTTCCACTGACAAGAGTATACAATGAGTAACTCACGAATCTCCACCTAGGCCTATATCATTAATACTAATGACAATTTGATGTTAAATCGGCAAATGTCCGTGACAATGACCCTCCAATGATGAAGACAGAAAATAAAAACTGTTTACCACCCTCATAAACGGGTTAAACCCGTATAAGCAAACGCACACCTTCAAACTGTTAGGATGCTCTTTGCAAAGAGTGGACATTCTTATAATATCTTACCTTTGCTATCGTCCTCTTCCCTATTTAAATACATGGCTATAAATTCACTTCTTGGCTATTTGATGGCGTTGTGTCAATAAGTATTACTCCTCTTGCGTCTTGTGAACTCCTGAATTCGTTTGTTGTAGCTGTTTATTGTCTTGTTGCTCAGCGAGAGTGCGCGCGCGTGCTTCTATAGCCTATCCCCCCGTACGATCGAGCAGGTAGGCAGCCAGTTTGTCAGCTGCTCTCTCTCTCTTTTTTTCTCTATATATGTATCTATCTATCTCTCTCTCTCTCTAATATCCAGGCAAATACACACAGTGACGCTCAAAGAGCAAGCGGCGGGACTAAGGAAGTGGCTTTTCGAACAGTCTTGTAGATCCTTTGACTATCCAGATGTGCTGACTTTCGTGAAAGCCATTCGATGCAACATGCACGTTTCATTATTAATATGCAATCATTACTATTCACTCACTTCCCATCCTCCCCGCCTCCCATCTGTGGTAATGTATGAGAAAAGATTGAGCTATTTGTGCAAAACACCAATCAGTATGAAAGGATTATAGGCTATTTCAAATAAGTTTAGTTGAAGAGGTGGTTTCAGTCCGAGTAGACAGGTGTGAAAAAAAGACGGAATCACAATGTGCATGCATCTCAGCCGATCTAAATGCAAATAGTGTTAAGGAGAAAGTGTCGACATGCATTTGCGAACGACGAATTACGAACGAGTACGTGCTACCATATGCTAGTCGGTTTACAAAGTCTGTAGCCTACACGACATGTAGGCTATAACCATGAACGGTCAAATGTTTATATGCACTTTATATTAACATTATATAAATATTTATATTAATATGTATATACACTTAGTTCATACGAAAACTAGCGTTCTGCTAACATTGGCATTACCTCCTGAGTTGGATGGGTCTTAATAAAGAATCTTTCATCCCTCAAAATACGTTTCTTTGGCAGACATAATTGGTCGTATGACTTTGTTGTTTCGTCACGGGAGGGAGAGTCATTTCAAACTTGATTGATGACCTTCACTTTGAGAGCTGTCATTACCAGGTGTATGTGATAACAACAGTTCCTCTCAATTGAAGCACACCATAACAGTGGTCTGCACAACCAAACAGCACTACTGTCCAACATATCAGAGGGATGCTTAGTCTTTTCCTGTCATATTCCATTATTTAGGCTTTCAACACAGCAAGCTGGTCCAAGAAGGTAGTGAGATGGTTTTCTCAAACGATTCCATCATAAGAAAAGTTAACAATTTCATGAAATGGGAAGATTGTGGGATCTTGTTGATGCAAATGTTGCATCAGATTAGCAATATTGGTGTTACACAGCAGTTTATAAACACTTTGTCGATACAGTCAGGAAGGTCATGTTCTCACAGCATAGATCCCTGCTTATTTTGCTGTTGAGCCTCATAAGATTCCCTTGCAGTTGTATGTTAGCAAAAATCGTTTGCCGTTACAGATCTGTATTCTCTACTGCCTAATTGGCCTTGGGTCTATTCACAGGTTTTTCCTCCAGTACTCTCGGCATTGTCGTGACTGTCACAGATGCATCTGTCTCGTTGGTATCTATAAATATCCCCATCTTCCCATCTTGAAAAACCTGATTCCCATTGATTTAGTGACCTATATACACATCACCACCCTCCCCTCAATCCCTTAGCTCTCTCCATCGATGGTCCCTCTTTGTCTCCACCTCTCCATGTCCATATTTCCTCCATAATTTTACCTCCTTCAGCATCACTTAGCTACACTACCTTTCTTGCTCCACCCAGCCCCCCCCCCCCCCCCCCCACCAACACAGACACTCTTCTCTCTCCCTCCCCCCCTTTCTCTCTCTCCCCCCTCTCTCTCTCCCCCCTTCTCCCCCCTCTCTCTGTCTCTCTCCCCCTTTCTCTCTGTCTCTCTCTCTCTCTCTAGAAAGGCTAATAATAGTTCAGGGGGGTGGCTTTGCAAAGACATGAGGGTTGATTGAACAAACAAGCACATGCTAGAGGCTGTATTTCTTTATTTCTTCTTATAAATATGTCCAGGATGGTAGTAGAAACACAGTGTGCAGGTCAATTGAGCTCCCTGGTCATCTGTTGTGTCATTGTGTTTATACAGTGTGTAAACAGAGGAGTAGATTGTCATAGAGAAGGAGTCCTTCAAAGCTGCTGAAAATCCAAAATGAAATCTGACTCTTAAATATGAGCTGGTGCTACACCACCAAGAGACAGACAAATGTCTGCATGAGAATCCTGCGGGGGGGGGGGGGGGGGGGGGGCGACATGCAATGTGTGTGTGTGTGTGTCAATGTTCACGCGCATGTACTATAGATTTAGGAGTGACATTTCAAGCAGCCACAATTATCCCCTTACAGACTAAAGCCATACCGCGAACTGACAACGAAGTTGAATCCATAGGACATATGAACAAAGCAGCAAGGATTTGGGTGAGTGTGTAATATCTTCTTCAGACTGCACTGCAATTTGTTTTTATTCCTCAGATGCACCCTTTAATACTGCTCATGATTTTGAAGCCTTTTCCTTCAATCTCAATTGTCCTACATAAACAAATAGCATGGATAGCAAATAGCAGATTGGTGTGTCTGATAATGTCTCACCAAAGTTGTGAAGACCTGGCCTCCGTTGGGGTTTGTTACAGTTACCTCTCGGGCCAGGTTTAAATTCTACAGAACTACAGGGACATCTGGTGTTGGTTGTGAGTCCTGCGTAACAAACACAAAACCAAACGTTTTCTGTGAAATTGTGAAAATTACTGTATGTGGTGCAATACTATGCAATTGCATAAAAAGTGTGCCTGCTGAAACTATTATTATAGTGCATACCTTTCCTTATAGCAATAAAATAGAAAGCAAAAGCAAATTATTTCTCCCACTTCATAGTTGCAAGTCTTCTTTGATTCATTTAACAATTGTCAATAATATTAAGGACAATTAAGATGAATTGCCTAGGTTTTCCAAGGTCCACAATGAATCAGGACAGTCATCTCATTTTATTGAACAGCAAACTTGGACAAGGAATACATCTTCGTTGTGTTTATTTTTTTTTTCTCTTTTGTTGCCTTGTAAACAATGACCAGGACAATTGTAATAGCTAAAATCACCACACATATTCATAACACCCCCCAGGTGGTAGATAAGAGATACCTTGATGGAGACTAGGATGTGGGGCAATATTATTTTAAAGTGCTAAAATGCACGGTTCTGTCAGGCCAAATAGTGTCCTAAGGCCAAATAGTGTCCTACCTGACGTCACGATGCCTTAAATTCCTGAGATATTTACGCGTGCTAGCAGGAAACTGTCATGGTTGCTATACTGGTTATACTGGTTCTTTTGACGAAAACAATTAGCCAGCTAGCACCAGCTATCAAATGAGTGAAAACTTTAAATAGTAGAGTAGAATAAACTGGTTTAAATAAGCCTAAATACAAAACTTCCTACCTAGTAACCAGTACAGCAACCATGACAGTTTCCTGCTAGCACGGGTAAATATCTCAGGAATTTAAGGTCGGCATAGCGACGGACGCGTCCTTGCTTCGGAACGGCATTGTGACGTCAGGTAGGACACTATTTGGGCCTAGGACACTATTTGGCCTGACAGTTCCTCTTGGAGGAAGAGAGCAGAAGCCCCAATCAGATGCATTACTGATAAATATATAGTGTGATGCAGTGAAACAGAGATCGTGTTTACATGTTCTTTACACTACAGGTGTCTGTCTACTCGTCGCGTGTGTTCTCCATTTATTTGCATAAAGGTAAGCTGGTTATTTTATAATCTGTCAATGTTGCTGAGTTCCAGACAAATCTCTGAGTGCTAATATCTAATAAACTCATCTTTACTATAATGTATATATGAATACAAGTCGTTGTATATATAAGTTACATTCTAAGGTTGGATGTCTTAAGGATACACAGAATATACATTTACTGATTAACTGTAGAGTGGTGAGATATACTGTTAAACACCAATAGTCTCCTAAAAGACCAGGTAGAAAACTGTGTTCCTGTTATTTTAATGTCAGGATAAGGACTTCATCTGAGTATTATCAATGTGAGGACCGTGTTCTTGTGCCTAATAATAATAATGTTGTGCTTTCTTTGATTGTATACACTCTAAGTCTCTATATTTGGTGTTTAAAAGGTATTCCACATTGTGTTTCAGCCCTGTGATACAAGCAAGGCTAAGTCGATGATGGAGGAGTGTGATAGACTAGGGAGGACAGTGGAGTGGGACAGACAGTCATAGAGAATTACACCTCAATATCACACTAACAACTACATTTACACAGCTATCAACTACAGCACTACACAGTCACACACACACACACACTCCAAATATACAACCAGGTGCACAAATTCAGTGCAAATTCACCGCTGATCAAACCAAAAAACAAGGGAGTTATCATGATTCAAATGAAAAGGGAAACAAATAAAAACAGTATAAAGACACATCCATAACAACATACACTTGAAACGAGTATTACAATCACAATACTATCACACCAGATGGATTAGCAATTGGAATGTTGAGGAACGAACGACGACAAAATCACGGTAAATAATAAAGAAATAAAGATAGCATGAGTAGGCAGGCCATTTCTCTAGCTCTCTGGTGATGGCTGGGATCAATGGTCACATGCTGGGAGACGGGCCTCAGCCCTGACCATTCAGAATGAGTCCCTCTGAGAAAGTCTGGTCAAGGGGTAGGCCATTACTTTAGTCACTGAAAACAGATCCATTTGGATGGAATGGGAGAGTAAGTGTGTGGATGAGAGGGGTAGAAGCATGAGTCGTCATGACCTTTTCAGGAGTTTTATATTTGAAGCATTTGTTTTTGAACCATTAATTAATCTGCATCGCTGTGATGGTATGTTTTGATCAGATTTTGCTGAATCTCCCATCTGCAAAACAAATTTACCCGTGGGTAGTTTTAAAAGAAACCTTTATTTTGACCTTGATTCAAAAATGTAAATGCTAATTTAATTAAAGTTTAAATTTGAGGTCAGCAAAGTACTGTATAAGTACTGTAGGTGCTAAAAGTCTACATTGTTTTTGCAGTATGCATATTTTCACATTGTCATTATGATCACAATTAATTATTTCGGAGTATTGTTATACAATATATTAGTGTATCGTATAACATATATAGTTTTTGGTCCGATTTAATGAAAGACTGGGAACCATATGTGAGCCATGACACATCCAAGTAATCACCAGAGAGCTTCCACAACAGTTCTTCACATCAGTTCTTCATTGCATATACTTTAAAGCTAAATCAAACCCTTTCTGCTGCTGTAAATTCAAACAATATCCTCATCGCTTTAAAGGAGAACGTATTCGTTCATTGGATATTTTCACAATATCATAACATAAAATCATAACACCATCGATTGAGAGGGGAACTGGAGAGGTAGGTGTGCAAATAAGCCATCATGTACAAAACAAATGATACAATCGTAAACATAAAGTTAATATCATCTGCATATGTACAATACAGTAAGGTGGGAACTGACACAGAAAAAAACATACAAATACAATGTAATATGATGTATATATATAGATATATCTATATATACATGTAGATATACATATCTATCTATTTACTGTATGTTTGTATGCATATATATATAGATATATATAGATACATATATATATTCTATGTATTAAAGGAATATTGATCTCACTCCAATACTTGATTATACGTTAAAGAGTTGCATTGCACATTATGAGTGCAACAGTACAATTGAAGAGCAAAGCCTGCAGGAGCAAGGAGTGAATATGATTGGATATGACACATCAAAGTCACCTTGATCTCCAGCAAGATAAACCAATGGGAGGCTTCCTGTGATGTAACATGCACAAGAAAGCCCCACGGAAGCATCTCTAAGAGAACGAAGCAAACAAAATGTCTAGAGCATACATTGTTTAAATGTTGCTGAAAGAATTTAAGGTCCTTGTTATTTTGCCCAACATTAACATCAAATTGATTCCTAGTCACTCTTCAAGTACTGATATTTAAGATATGAAACCAATGCATTTGTGCTCCATCATAAACGTTGGATAATCATGTATAGATATAGAGGGCCCTTTTTTAATATGGCTCTGGTCTGGGTCCACTACACTGGGAGCTGCTACTCTATCAATATGAGCAGCCTACATCCCTGATATCTGGTCATATACAGTGGGGGGATACATTCAGACGGCTAATAACTTTTATTTGAGGACACTTCACTTCTGCTCTGATGCGTTTCTATCTTAAAAGCACCATTTTACAATTGGACAATGTTGGACAAAGTACATAGGGAATGTGTCACACACACACACCTTCATAGAGAGAGCTATATTTGGAGCTTGATGATCAGCTGTAGAGAGAGGCTTCACCAGAGATGTAGCCTGCCCACTGTAATGTGACCAGACACCAGAGACCCACGAGAACAAGGCAATAGGAGTCAGCTCATGGCTTGGCTGAATGGCAGGTTTCATTACAACCAGTTACAGGCAGGAATCTGACTGTACAGGTAAGGTCAAATCCATTGGATTGTGTTAAAATCCAATTTCCTGGTCTTTGGTTGGAACACAGGCAAATAAATAAAATGTTCGTTCCCCGTCAATTAACTAGCAGTAATAACATCTTGGAAATATTTAAAGGAGTATTCTTGATTAGAATTTTTTGTAGTATTTAGTTCAATGCAAATTTTAAAATAACATATTAAAATGTATATAATGTTCAATATTCTTCATCATTATTGGTCTTGTGCTGGGTAGTACTAAACAACTCCTGTACAGCTTTCAAAACTGCAGTGATCTACAGCAGCAGATATACCCTGTATTTTGTCAAATTTTTTGCCCAAAACAAATACAAAACAGACAAAAAAAAGATTGTTTGAAATTATATGATGATATTTGTGGCTTCGGTTCCAGAAGACTGACCAACAGGAACCTGATGAGTCACCATAGGCAGCTTGGCAAACAGACTCTTCCTACACTCTATGCTAAAAACCTCGACATTCAACTCAACAGGGTAAAACAAACTGTACTGGTGGTCTTGTTCTGACCCAACAAAAGATCAAAACCTTAAGAGAGAGATAAGCCCTGATCCAGTTGGTAGTATGCATGATGTGGGGGGGGGGAGGGCTTGAGACTTAATTGTCTCGTTTAGGCAAAAAGCTGAGGATGTATTCACCTACACCCAGGAAATAGATCACCTGGGCAATGCCAAAAAGAGGTGCAATGACCAGGGCGCGACAGTAGGCCCCCTTCAGGAAAGCTGAGGGACCCTCATTCTTGAGGATTTTGCTAAAGGGAAACAAGATGTGAATGTAATCAAACTTTAATAATGGTTTGGTCAGCACTTCCATGCAAAATATACAAGTCCAAGTCATCCCTGATAAGTACAGTGATGTGTACAGTCGTGGCCATAAGTTTTGGCAATGACAAATGTTGTGTTTTGCAAAGTTTGCTGGTTCAGTATTTGAGGAAAATGTCTTCACATGTTTCTATAGAATGCTGAAATCACAATAAGGCACATAAAAAAAATAAAAATGCTTTTTTGGGGCGAACAATTTTCAATATATGCAAATAGTCCCCTCTTTAACAGCAGTCAATATGCTATTGAAGTCAATATGCTATTGAAAAATCCATTCAGAATGATAGAGTGATTTCACCTGGCTATAACTAGTTCACACTTTCCCCTGTACTGATGATATGACTTACTGAAATGATGTTAGCAGTCATTTTATGCCAAGGCCCAGCAAGCTTTGCAAACACAAAATGTACGTTGCTCCCAATACTTTTGGCCACGGCTGTGGGTGGCTCAGTGACTCATAATAAACAAGGCCATGATGAGATTACCTGATGCAGTCAGACACTCCACTGTAGGCTTCCTCTGTGCTTCCACGGTTTAGAGACTGCAGCCTGGTCTTGATCACTGCACGTACACAACAGCCACGTTAACGCTCACAAAACAACCTTCTGTCTGTAGTGATTAGATTGTGTAAGGTTTGTTGCTCACCATCAACAGGGTTAACAGCCACGGCAGCAGTGCTTCCTGCCAGACACCCTGAGATGAATGACACGTAAAAGGGGGCGGGACCTTCCGCGCCTCTCTTCCCTAAGTTGTTCAGGTTTGCAAACAGTGGGAAGTAGATGATGGAAAATGGAACATCCCTGGAAAAGAAAAAAAAAGATGGATGCAAGGTGAGGCATGTTCATCAACCCTGCCCACCCACCTCCACCACTTTAGATCCTAGGTTATTAATAGTCAGGTGTTGATGACGTGTTGGCTACCTGAGCAGGGTGGCGCCCAAGCCCTTGTAAAGACCGGCGATGCCTTTGCTCTTCAGTAGCTCACGCGTCAGCTGCATGGCAGTGGGGGACTTGGCCTCTACGGTGCCTGCTGGGATTGTCTCAGGCATGAGCTTCCTCTGGGCCGCTGCAGGCGAGGGGTACGGGCAGCAGAGAGGCAGAAGCAGTGCGTTACCAACACAACCCACTGGGGCTTGGATGACTTGAGACATACATTGAAATTTAAAATCTAATTAAAGAAGAGAGTCAGATGACTGAGCGGTGAGGGAGTCGGGCTAGTAATCAGAAGGTTGACGGATCGATTCCCTGCCGTGCCACATGACGTTGTGTCCTTGGGCAAGGCACTTCACCCTACTTGCCTCGGGGAGAAGTCGCTCTGGATAAGAGCGTCTGCTAAATGACTAAATGTATTGTAAATGTAAGAACATCACTGTTGAAGTTTCTGTACTGACCATGAGAGGGCAGCAGATCTAAATTCTTTGATTATGGTCTAAATAACCTCCCCCTTTTTCCCTTCCTTCGTCTGCCAAAGTTCTGCTGTTTACACCACAGTTGTCTTTTTTCCTATTTCTTACCAATCCTTCCAGCATCTTGGAGCTGTATTTTCAACATCTCCATCGGAGTAGTGACGACAACCTGCAATCCCAAAAAAATAAGACAATATTATTATCATCAACTCAAGTGACATATCACAAACCAAAAAGGTAATAGTGTGGTAATTGCATAATTTCACAATACAGTAATCCATGCAGTAGTAATTTGATAATGAAATTAAAGGTGAGATGGCCATGTGGTTAGTGATAATCTTAATCCTAGTCCTGCTACATTTAATCTAATCATGTACCCTGGGCTAACTGCCTTTGCATCTAATTGACAGCCTTTCCCCTCTGACTCATTCACACACAAGGCACAAAGACAGCACTGGACAAGTTACTCTCGCTTATCTGATTTCTCAACTAACCCTAATGCAACTCCTTATATCCATTTAATATTGGTTATCACCTGTACCATAATTTTTTGAACAATAACTGGTCCTATTTGTAGGGTCTCACAAAGCTTGATTGCAGAACACTGAATGAATGGACAACGCACCAGCCCAACAACTAACACCCACAACCCACTAGCACGTCATTTCCCCAAATTCCATCTCAACTGTCTATTAAAATTATAATAAATCAAATTAAAAGACCAGTCATGCACGATGACAGAGTACAGCAGTACTAGAATTGAGGCTGAGGAGGTAAGAAGAGACTTGTTCAAGGTCCAGTTGCTTCCTTGCAGGCTGAGACAGAGGGGGTGGAAGAGCTGAGGGGCTTTGCTCCAGATGGGGAGCAGGAAGGTCTCGTTAGAGGAGCAGCTGACTCACCTGGCACGTACCAGCTCCACACCCCGCCAGCATCTCTTTGAGCAAGGTGAGCTTCTGGCTGTGCGAGGGAAAGAGAAACGAGAGCAGAGGTGTTGGAGAATGACGAGATGGAGAGATGGGAGATGGAGAAAGAGAGCATATGGAATCATGCATGAGAGACACAGAGACAGTGTTTGTTTGTTTGTTTGTTTGTTTGTTTGTTTGTGAGAGATACACTAGCTGACAGATTTACTTTAGAATAGCTTTGGTGTTTCTAACCTCACTCAACATAAACGTCACACACACATGGACACATTAATAATTCACCAGCCCAAACCACCCGGCCTAATAAGTCAACCATTGACCCCTTTGTTCGTTTGTCGCTATAGAGACGGACGCAGATAGATGCTCTAGAGACATTGAAGCTCATCCAAGCAGACATTGAACCCAGGAACAATTGGCACACAGTCTTCAGAATCACCAGATGTTCACTATTGATATGAAACGTGATACTGCTCTGTTATCTTTTCATGTTATGACCGTGTTACTCATGTGATACTTCTGGAAAATCTGTATTAGTTCTGTGGAAGTATAGTAAATAATTAGAAACGTAGGAAACAAAACTAAGCCTTGTCAAGAGTGGACACCATGAACAGGAAGGTTAAATGGAGCCTTTGTGGGAAAACCATTAACTTAGAAGTGATAGTGTTCGAGTTGGGTGGCACATCAGCAAGAGCCAGTTCGTCAGGGTGCATGAGTGGAGACAAGGCTTATTAGTCATCCCTTTCTGGTTCTCACCCATCCTTGGAGAAGTGTTGCCTGAAGAAGTCATTTGCAGCCAACTTGATGGCTTTCTCAGGAGTGACAAGAGTTAAGTTTACCGCAGCTCCTGTAAAGAGGAAAGGAAGTGAGAGTGTGTTATTGATGAGGAGGAGCAGTGTGGATCGTGGTAGGCATGTCCAGCATGTCCTGACACACAACACAGTCCTGTCCTAGATAATAAGAATGGTTCCAGTGTGCAGATGAACGAATGAGTCCCACACAGTTAAGCTGCTTTGATCCTCCCGAGAGTCCAGCACTCACTCACTATGTTATATTTAGGATTTTGTGTGTACTCGTCAATTTATGGTACCATGTGATTTGAACAGTACACACACACACACACATATTCCAAAACTCCACAACTTACCTCTGTACATTCCAAAATATCCCTCTGAGCGAATAGTCTTGATAAGGCAGTCAGACCTGCAAATCAGACACAGTAAATACAACTGATACCAGCCTAAAATAAAGACCATGGCAAACAACAATATTGTAGTTCAGTGTCAACATACTAAGGTAGATGAGCTCCTACAGCTGTGTAATGTAACATCTGCCAATTTAATAGTATTATTGACATTGATAGTTCAGACTTAACTAGCTGTAACAGTGTACTTACATGCTGGTGTAAAGGCGAGATCCATTTTGCTGGTTCTGCAGGCGGGTCTTTGCCAAGTCAATGGGAAATACACAGGTCACTCCAATCAGGCCAGCGATCCCCCCATTGATCAATTTGGCAGGCAAACTGAGAGGTTGCAATGAAGGAGTTGATGGAAAAAGAGAGGCATTAATTTAAAGAACACAAATAAGTATTGTGTTGTGCTTAGCACTTTCAGTTCTGTTTCTTCCAAACAAGGCAGAAGTGTCCAGAAGTGCTTACCTGATCTGCTTGTCAGCCATTTAACTTAGGCCGCGGAAGTTAGTCACAGTGATGATATGCCTGTCGGTTTATCAGTAAGTGGCTGCACCTGTCTATTGATTTCAGTCAGTACATTGATATGTGTTCTTCTGTGTCTGGGATGGTATCGCGCACTAGTCTGTTTTTTAAATTCCTCAGCTTGAAGCTCCGCTAGGGATAGGTTGGGTATATCTGTAGAGAATGAGAAAAGACTGGATCAGGTCAATGCTTTGACAAAGATGTTGTCTGAATTGTGTAATTGAGAGCAGGGTCAATGGATCCCGAGGGGTGTTGTACTGATGCAACATTGTTTCCCAAGTATATTCCCACCTGAACTTTGTACTTTGCTTATGAGCTGATATCCCTGAGATACTCAACAAAGAATAGCTCAACATAACAACCAATGGGATTCCATTACTGCAGAGGTAACAGCCATTAACGTTACCCCATGTGCCCCCTCTGACTCCCTAAAATGTGGGAAGCATCTGAAACAGCGACCATGGCTAAGTAAAGTCCATTCCAGAAACAACCAGTGAACGAATTATTTGGCAACATGACTAACAGTTTTCCCCAAATAGCACTTTAGCTATTGTAGTTCAGTGATTATATCCTATTGGCCACACATCAGCTTATAAATACACTGGTGTTGCTATCTGCTCTTCTGTACTGTTTATTTGACCACTTCCAACTAATTTAAGTCAAATGCTGGAACTTCACCTACAAAGACAAGCCTGAAGAGCTTAATAATAAAATACAGAACATTCCCAAGGCCTGATGTACAGAAGGTCCTGGATGTGGCAAGCTGTTTCCCATTTCCCCTTCACACTCTCCACCCCCTTTGTCCACCAATCACAGCCTCTCTCTCCCACTGTGTGACTCGCCTCCTCTCACTCTCTCTCTGTCCAACCTCCTCTTTCCCCTTCCCGCAGTCACGACTCGCAAACTCTGCCAGCCGACTTGATTCTCTCTTTACAACAAACATATTGCAGCACTATGTCTGCATCCCTGCCCCCCCCCCCCCCTCCCAACACACCCCTGCTTTCATGTTGTACCAAATGCACAGTATGAGGATTGTACTTAATAAAATGAGAATACAGCTGTGCTTTGCTGTGTTTGGTTTGGACAGGTTCAAAGCAGGTCACTGAGAACCCCTGTGGACCTAGATCCTCTGCTTCTCTTCCCTGCAACTTTGCAAGATTCACCACATACAGTGCAAATGTATTATTCTTTCCTATCTCTCTTTTATCCTTTGACCTCAAGAATCTTTCTCCTTTTTCTATTGCTGGCTCTTCTAGTTTGCCCATTTCCTCTTACGTCTTCCTGACCATAAAAAAAAGCTTTTTGTCTTTTTTGCTGCTTTCAGCTTTTAGATTTTACCGTTTCCGTTTCCTTCAAAGTTTGCAATACTAATCTTTCTGACCTGAATATACGCTAATGGTGGTCTTAAAATCATTGACATTGAAGTAATGGCTACACTTAAAGGTTAAACTACCATGTAACTGTATCAGTAAAAACATTGTAGGCATATAGGTACTGAAATGTAATGAGTATTGAGTGCGTTATAGCGGTAAAGGCTATCACAAATGTGATAGTAAAGGAAGAGTAAAAGAAGGGGAGTGGGTACAAGGGGTAGGTGAATGTTGTAAAGGGGCAGTTAAAGGTTGTGTCACCACAACAAGCTCAATGTTAACATCCACTTAACCCTGAACAACTCAGACTCCCTATACCAAGGTTTACTTGCGTAATAACTTGTACAAAGAAAGTGTAACTACATAGCAGTTGGGTTTAGAAATGCAATATGTCATCACAGTGAAGAGGTCAGTGGACAGGCAATGCTAAGAGAGGCCAGAGCATAGTAGCCTCCTCTGAATCAAACTGACATATTTTTCTCTAGATCTGTTGCCTGTGGCTTAACTAGGCCACTGCAATCAGCCTGCAACACTGTCAGCAGCACTGGTACATGTATTTGTTAAATAATCTCAGATGATTCACAGTGAGACACAGAGGGCCTGTTCAAAAACAACGGTTCTTCAGTGGGTACTAAACAGAAGAATCCCTCATTCACCAGAGAATTGCTCTTCACACAAAACATGGGAAAAAATCTAAAACTGTCTGGGATATTTGGGTTTTTTAAGATCACTGAAGTGTAGAATGTAACATGTTTGAGGCCAAATAGCTGTATTCACTAAATTCCAAGGTTCAGAGCTGGGAAGTTTGTTTCACCTACTGAGAGTATACTATTGTTTAATGTCAGCGTCTTAAAACATCACGTGTCATATTTTGAGTTTGTACTTCAAAGAGAGATAAGCAGTGATGAGTAAACAATACATAGGCTTAGGCTAATGAACAACTTGCCTTCAGTGCAGAACCTTGACCTCAAGATACAAGGCAGTGTTTTAAACCCTTGATTCTCAATTTGCAGAGGTATTAAGACAAACTGATACCCGGTTAAAGGTTACTAAAAACTAACTGAGCATTAACTAAGGAAAATCACTTTCTGAACAGTTTTCATGATTTTGTCTTCAAACATTCTAGCCAAAACATTCCATGCGGTCAAAGGTCCTGAACATGAACATCATTGGACCACATGAACATAATTCGACCACATTTGCACATCCCCTTAAACCCAGCTGCACACTTAGAATTATTGGACAAATAAAGATATTGCTATGTTCAGTCAAGGTTATGGTGACCTGCATCATAACATAGTAGTACCATACTAGTTTTAAATAGTCCTATTTGCTATGCAAAAAAGACCAGCTCTGCTTTGTGACACGTGACACATGTCTGATTAAAGGAGAGACAATACTAGGGAGGCAGTGAATGTCTTTCAACGATTTGGAGTAGTTTAGTCCTCCTCCCTCATCTGTACTGTCTTGTGAGAATGAGTGAATACAATACAATACAATACATATAATGACCTGGTTTTCTGTTGGTCAGTATAATTTATATTCCTACTCAAGTTCAAGTAGGTTACTGTGTTCAAGGAACTTTATAGGATATTTGACAGTGATTGTCATTTCACTGTAAAATAACTGGAGTAGTCTGTTTTCCCAGATAAAACTATATAAACCCAGCAGCTGTAATTGCCATAATGCAGTTGTCATGGTTTCTTCAAAAATGGTTACAAGTAGGGGTCTATTTATACACAATAGCTTTGTGCAGAAATAATTAAATGTGTGATGCCACAAATAAATCTGATTTTGATTTCCTCTTCCTTCCAGCAGTAGGATTATTACCTAATACCCATCAACTGACTATCTCTTTATCCCCAACTACTCTGGTTAGCACGACGAGCATCAGTATTTAAAAGCTCTTCAGGGTGTTAAACCATATGATGATGTATGTTTACAATGTGTCTCGTTGGGAACAAGAATGACTGTCAACTTAAGGTTTACACTTTCATTAGAAGACATAGGCTAGAGATTGTCTCCTACCTGTGCTAGGTAACCTACGAGGCCATGGACTCCGCCTCTTAAAACAGCTGGTAGTCAGCAAGTGTAAGATGACACTTGGGCTCATGATGCTTCAGCTTATACTTGCACCGAGTTACTTCAACTTGTAAAGATAATACGACGGGATACAATACAGATTGTGGTAGCACAGTAGGCTCCATCATTTATTAGATCCAAAGGTAACGGATCACAATAGGCCTATTCCTCCATGCAAATGCAGCGACCAGCGTCTTCATAAATTATTCCATAGCTGCTGGAACGGTTGACATTGATAACTGAGCCCTAGGACCTAACCAACAGTGTCAGTAAATTATAGAATGATGTCTGATTCCAGATGTGAATAAATGGCGAGGTTACTGGTTCAAGTTATCGCAATTAGAATTTTGCACACATATAATTAATATATGCATATAATTTGCATACAATATAGTTCAATGGGATGCATGTAGGCAACCGCGTATATCCCATAATCATATGTAGCCTGTATCCATTACAAGGCAATATACTCCACCGTCATGAAGCCTTCAAGCCAGGTCTGAGCATTGAGGTATAGTAGGCTACACAATCTGTCAGGGAAACTGCTCGCTCACCAGCCAATAGGATGTACGATTAAGCAAGCCAGCTAACATTTCCATCTGATCCATACTACTGATTATAAACTTGTTACCTGTTCTGTTTCTCTTACAAATGTTGCATTTATAATGTCAGCTACAGCAAAGGTCTCAATGAATGGGCCAATACATGCTATAGTATTTCCAGCCCATATACAATATGCACGTGAAAGGCGCCAGACAAGTCACAGCATAGATTCCACTTGATACATTCGGTCAACCTTGGTACATTTCCGCAGCCTTCACCATAGTGATAAATAATACATTGTAGCTGACTGTTACGGCCATCCCCACGATACAAAAATCCTGGCTATCACATAGTAACAGTGAATCGCGTTAACGCCAAATTTGGCCACATAACGGGAAATGATTCGCTACAGGATAGCGGCAATCCGCCGCTCACTTATAGATCGTTTCTAAATGATTGATTGTGATGTTAGTGTCACCAAAATATAGGACAAATACGCATACCTTAAAGAAATACATATGCAATATAGGTGTACCATTTAAAATACAAACATCTACATTTGGTCAATTAGTTCATCGACATACCGTGCAGTTCCGTTTTCGTTATATCAGGCTGAATCTAGTATGAAAAATCTATTTTTCACCCCTTTTCGCGCACACACTGACAATAGCTAACCTGCCGGTGTTACTACCGTAGCATTTGTGCCCCTTGAAGGCAGATAGCGGGGTGGGAGGGAGAGCAAGCGCGCAACGGTGGGAGGGGGAAGGGGTGGTTATGATCGTAAATCCATGGGTGAAAATGGGAATATAGGTCCTCTAGTGGCCTATGCCAGAAACTGCTATCTGAATTCACATTTACAGTGGTTACAAAGGTGTTCCTGAGTAGAGTGGGGGATGGGGTTATAGCGTCATCGTGACGATTTCTCTCAACTCAATGACCTTGAGAATAAAAATAGAAAACTGGTAGGCTAGATGATGAATTGGTGATGGCTTAAGCAGAGGCAATAGATTAATTCACAGGTGACTGTACATCTAATAACCATTTTATATCACAATAATTGTTTACTCACAGGACATTTACAACAAAACATTTGTTTAAATCTCATAATATCGCTGAATGTTTCTAAACCAGCAGAACCAAAAGTCAGTTAGTGTGACAAATAGCTTGTCCGCTGAAACATGCGAGGTTGTCCATTGAAAAATGTGAGGTATCAGAATGGACAAAAGGCACAAACATTGGCAGCAAAGAAGAGAGAGTCAGGTCATTTATCAGCAAGAATGTTAGCATGGTCATCTGAGATGAGCAGCCAGGATCTGACACCATAAACACCACAAAGACACCAGCAACAGTCCCGCTTCTGCCCTCACAGACGCGCAACAGGACACTGTGCTTCTCAGGCAGCAGGAAGAGATGACGGTGGCACGTCTTGGCGTCGGAACATTCTGGTGGATCGTTCCGAGTGGCTCGTGTGTGAAGACGCCATCTGTACCCCAGCGTTGGCACGTCTACTGCTGTACGTGTGGGTGTGGGGCTTCGCTTTGAGCAGAGGACGCCTCTTCATCCAGCCCCACTCTCCTCAGAGACTCGCTGTACTTCCTCCTGCCCAGGCTGACGATGTCCTGGATCTCCTCTGCCAGGTCCCTCCTGCCGCTCTCCTCCATGGCCTCGATCAGCTTTGGCAAGACCCCCGGGCCCGCGCCCTGCTGCCCGCGAGCCCAGTGGAACAGCATGTCCAGGACCAGGCTTCCCAGGTTATCTCTGGGGAGAGAGGGGGCAGACCAATGTGAAATCAGAGGAGAGGGCGAAGACAATCACCCTTTATGGACACTGAGAAACTCGATATGGTTGAAGGTTTGTAGGCTTCGTAGTGTGCCTGTATTTGAGATCTCCCTCTATGCATGGAGTTATAAGTGCAGAATCAATGCTCAGGCTCTACACATGTGTTTGCAAGTATGTAAATCAAATTCTAGACTGTTGATCAAGAACATATAATATACATCCTAACAGTTTCTGCCCTCCACTTAGAGCATGACTCATGAACATCTCACGCGTGAGTATTTCTCTGAGTAAAGGGAAGAGGGGGGAGGGGCATCTGAGCAGCAGTATATATGTGTAATCTCCTGCAGTGTCCCAGATGGCTTAGTGGCAGCTGACAGAAAGAGAGAGAGAAAAAAAAAGATGAAAACAATCAAAATTCTCCACCAGCTCTCTCGCTCTGCTGCTCTGCTGCTCTGCTGCTCTGCTGCTCTGCCTCTCTCTCTCTCTCTCTCTCTCTCTCTCTCTCTCTCTCTCTCTCTCTCTCTCTCTCTCTCTCTCTCTCTCTCTCTCTCTCTCTCTCTCTCTCTCTCTCTCTCTCTCTCTCTCTCTCTCTCTCTCTCTCTCTCTCTCTCTCTCTCTCTCTCTCTCTCTCTCTCTCTCTCTCTCTCTCTCTCTCTCTCTCTCTCTCTCTCTCTCTCTCTCTCTCTCTCTCTCTCTCTCTCTCTCTCTCTCTCTCTCTCCCCACCAGGGTAGAGTCTACAGGCTCCGGGTGTGCTAACACGCATGTGCCCACGCACGGAACGCAGAACACTCATCCATAAATACACACTGAAACAGATGCGGAGACGATTTGCATCTAAATCTCAAGTCCCCTTTGATCAGAAATCCAGCTCCATTCCCCTGCTAAAAGGGAAGCGACGGAAGCATGTTGGTTAAAGCATGTTGTACAGGTTGATGAGCTATATGCAAGTTTGACTTGATTTTCAAGATTAAAATGTTTACTCCTGAAGTGGCACCTTAATCTTACTTGACTTAAGGGTTGACTTGCTGACTAAAGGGTTATCACTCAGTGGAATGTGATGGTTGCGTCATTCAAAATGTGCACATTTGACAGTGACACATCAGTTTAATGCTAGTGACCTATGGCATAATGGAGCAAAAAATATTTGTCATTAAATCGGCATTTTTGAGTTATTGGCCATCTCAGTACAGTACCTGTACTTGTACTGGATGCGGTCTAGCTCCTGGTAGCTTATCCCCAGGTTGATGCCAATAGTGCGCCAGTCCTGTCCTATCTGCAGGGAGATGGCCAGCAGGTTGGCCTCGGTCAGGTAGCCACTCTCGGGGTCTCCCAGATTGAGAGGAGGGTACTGGTAGTCCTCCATGTGGGGCTTCTCCGAGTTCAGAGCCTGAAGTAGAGAGACAGAGAGAAGGGTTGGATCAGTGGGAAGGTCTAATATTTACAGAGATGAACTGACACAGATGGGAAGTGACTGACACAGATGGAGGAAATTAATTGCCCGAGACTGACTCCGTTCTCTGGTCTCTCGTGTTCTGTCTACACAGTATACCCCCTGTGAATTCTTGCAAAATCTCAGTGGCAACATCAGACCAAACTACGTATAGACGTTTATAGAATTCTTCTATATTAGGATAACCAATTGAAACCACTTGAATCACATTACGTGCTTCAAGTCAAATGCAACGCCTTCCAGCTGGGTTGGCACCGGAGTGCTCTTTTCACTCACAGGAAGTCTCAGTGGTAACGTTGCCAGCCATTGGCTATCGTTCCCTTTCCTCTTTCTAGCCACTTCCACAGGAAGATCATTGGGAACCTCCCCTCGATAAAAGGACACCTGTGGAGGAAGGATACCGAGAGTCACAGATGTTTTCACACGCATGTAATGAAAAAACCTTTTCAGTGTTTGGTCTTTTCCATCTTTTTATACACAAAACCGGTGATGTTTTAAAGTGAAAAAAAAAATCCGCTGTGTTTGTTACCTGTCCCCTCACTGGCCCATCATGTCCCTGGGCTGGGCACACATACACTTCTTTAAGGTTCTTCAAGCGGGAGTAGAAAACGAAACACAGACGTCCCTCCACACAGTCTGGCCTGTCTGGAGAGGAAACACGGATCATCAGTGCCTAAAACGTGTCAACTCTGCTGCATAACCTGATTACAGCCCAAGTGAGGGGAACATGGTGCATTAACATCATCTAGGAAAAGAAGGTCAGACCTGCATTCACATCCAGGCCCCTTTCAAAGCCAGCAAAGAACTGCTCCCCCTCCAGCAGGTCGCACAGGTCAGAGGGCTGCGGTCCATCGTACTGGACAGACAGAGACTCCACTCTGCCGTCCACCTGAGGACACGACAAACATGCTCACTCACCTACACATTTACAACGGCTTTTCTGTCTGGACCTTCACTAACGTAGTGGTATACAGTCAAAACGTTCTCCCAGCTCAGCGGGGAATGTTCTGTGTATGCAGCAAAAGGTTGCACATGAATTCGAAAGAAGGAGAAAAGATTGTAGAAGTCTTCTGTTGGATGTTTATCTTTGGTGAACACTGGTTGTGGAGCCACAGGAAAAGGGGGAAGTGTTGATGGGGACATGCCAACTTACTTTGTTAGCAGGGAGACACTGTAGGAGAACTTGTTTAGGGTCGGTTTTCCTCTGCTGAACCAAGAATTGGACTCGAAACTGCTTTAGTCTTTGATAGACTCTCCGTACCACCCCACTAACGCAGCGCTGGGTGGTGTACCATAACCAATACCTACCACAGAATAACACACAGTTTGGATCATTTTTGATAAAACATTTATAACCATGTTTGATTGTGATTCCAGTAGTACATTTGAATTTCTGGATTTTTTTCCCTCAAATTCAGGCACTCACCAGGAAAAGTGTGTGATGTAAAAGATGGCGTAGAGGTGGGTGACACAAAGAGAAGCCTGTGACGTGATGTCTGTCCAGGTGTGGGCGCTGGGGTCTCCGTGTAGCAGATGTAGACAAGCCATGTCCACAGTATGACCTGTGAGGAGAAAGCAGCCATGTTGACAACATGTCCACAGTATGACCTGTGAGGAGAAAGCAGCCATGTTGACAACATGTCCACAGTATGACCTGTGAGGAGAAAGCAGCCATGTTGACAACATGTCCAAACCCATCCTGCTCAGAACAAGGCAAGATCAGGTGAAGCGAGTACCTGTCAGGCCGGAAGGCAGAGGGATCTGCACCTTCACTGGCTGTAGGAAGCCCAAGCTGGGATTCTGAGAGAGGCACAGCAGGGGGCTGACACAGGCCTCGCGGTCTGCAGACAACTCCTGGACCTCGGCCACAGAAACCTGCAACACCTACACACAGCGGCGCTATGACGGGCGACTGGGACTCCACATCTCATTTGAACACATTTGTCCAGTCTGATAGCAGATCCAAGTCCTCTCATTGCAAACATGTGACATCCACATGGTGTGTACATACCTGTAAAGTGATGACTCGGGTCTGTAGTGTGGAGTCAGGGGGGAAGTGCAGTTTCACTCCGGGGTCCGAGCTTGACACCAGAAGCGCCCCCTGTGGAGTGAGGGAGCAGCTGTCCCTCACTGGCCGAGACACAGCCACAAACCAGGAGAAGTGAGTCACGGAGCAGCAGGCCAGCTACAGGACAAACATGAACACACAGAACGATCCTCAGTCAGTAGAAACATTGATCACAACTAATATTTCTTTGGCTGTCAGGAAAAATACCCCCAACACAATTCAGTAACCTGGAAGTGCTATAAAAACAGTTTTTAACGGATTCCCACACCTTTAAACCAAAGCATTTCCATCACATATCCATGACTAGAAACCCCATTTCCATGGCGTTTCTTATATTTCTGTAAGTTAGCATTAAAATATGGCATGAGTCATATCAATCGATCAAGTCAATGAGCTACCCTGGCAGGGCGACCTCCAGGGTGCCTGCTGTGGTTTTGACTTCCCCTCCTAGTCAACGTGGGTAGTGTGCTCCATGACTGTCCGTCAAACCTGCGCACTACCACCTCCCGTCTCCTTGCACCATGGTAAGGCACACACACCTCCACAGGCTGAAGAAGCAATGCGTGAGGAGAGGGTAATAGATGGGGTTAATATAGTTTAAAGCCAAATTGAGCTGACTCGACCTGATGTATTTATGATAATCCTGTTTTTGTACCTTCAAAAATGTAATTCCATGGGGGACAAGTTCAAGTGGACGACTCAACAGGAAGTCATGCTCCTCTAGCCACACCCACTTCCTGTCTGGCCGTTTCTCAGCCCACTTCAGTCTGGTGTTCTTCACCAGGCACCCTGGGGGGAACAGCAGCTCTCCCGCACCAGGGAGGAACACATGAAGGCCAGCAGACGACACACAGAAACTGGGGAATAAAGAGAATAAACACTGTAAAATACTAACCACAGAAGAAGAACATGTTTAAAAATTCTGAGTAAAAATATAACTATACCTGTGCTGGTCAAATCCAAGGTGCAACTCCGGAATGCTTGTTTCAGCACATTCTACAAGGAAGATAACCACACAATCAGCAAATTGTGATAAAACAGGTTTGAGAACGAATGAATTTATCAGTACTCGCCAGCTGCAGGTGGGAGTGGAGGAGGGGTCGGAGGGCTCCCGATGGGGTTGTTGCGTACATCCATCTCAAGCAGGGGCAGAGAGGTGAGGCACTGTGGAATAACACGGAGATCATTGCTATGGATGACCAGCTCCCTGAGACACTTGAGGGAACCTTGGTGACAAAAGAGAACAGAGGAACTGTAAAACAATCGTTTCAAAGACATTGTGAGGGAGATGTTTGACTAAATCCTCGGTCAAAATGCTCAAAAGATATATCTAACACATTTGTATAAGTTTACATACAACACTACTGCAGACTTCACCCTCCATCTTTACACTGCACCCTTACCCATGGTCTCTGGTAGTCGCTTTAGATTGTTGTGTGACAACTGTAATTTGACCAGCGCTTCCAGTGCACCAATTTGTTCAGGTAGACTCTGTAGGAAATTGTAAGAAAGGTCCAGATTCTGCAGGGTTTTCAACTGTCCCAGACTCTGTGGGACAGACACTAACTGGTTCCCCAACAGGGTGAGGTAGCTGAGGGATGACAGCTTGCCAATATCAGGAGGCAAAGTTGTGAGTTGATTGTGAGAGAGAAGCAAGGAGGAGAGATGGGGCAGGGACACAAGGCACAGGGGAAAGGAGGAGAGAGTATTAAAGGAGAGATCCAGGTGTTTGAGAAGGGAGAGCGAGGTCAAGGAGCTGGGAAGAGCTGTGAGAAGGCCAGGGAGCGGGCTGCCATGAGCGTCACATAAACGGTGGCCTTGGTAGACAAGAAACGCCAAGAAGAGGCAGAGATTGGGGCCAAGCAGGAAATATGAGCGACAACAGAGACAGAAAACACAAAAGAAAAAAGGTTAACATCCATCACTACCAATTAGAACTTGAAAACAGTAGATTTTTTTACACTGTGTGTAACTTGTTTTATCAATTAATAAACAAGTCTGTTTAAAGGCATTGTAGAGGTTACAATGTCACCGTAGCATTGAACAATGGGTGTGGCTCAGTACCTCGGATGGCAAGAGAATGGAGTTGAGTAAGGTGGGGTAGGACCTCCAGAGCTCCATCCAGCCCTGCCTTGTCCTCTGACCCCAGTCTGAGGTACTGCACCCCCCTCAGATGACCTGGCAGGTTCCTCCAGAGTACCTGTAGCACAGCTGCCCCCCCTTTGTACACATCGAGGGTCAACCTGGTGTCGGTCAGCACTGCAGAGAGCTCCACATATGGGGGCAGGGGAGGTGTCAGAGATGGCACAGGTGAAGTATAGGGGGATGGCGAGGAGGTTGAGGGAGTGGCACTGATGGAGGGAGGGGAATGGTTTGAAACCGAGGGCGCCCAGGTGTCCGTGAGGCTAAGTGATGGAGAGATAGCAAGCGGAATGATGACAGGAGCCTCGGCTTGTCGGTCCGAATCTCTCAGACTGAATCTCATCGAATCTTCAAAGATTCTTTCCGTTTTATTTCCTACTTTCTCACCAGTATGTTTATTATCCAGAGTGCCGTCTTCTTCTTCATTTGATAATCTTTTTAGGAGCTGGGGGTGGAATGTTGTACCTATCTGGTCACAAGGAAGGGCTGATCCTATCCCTTGTTCCCGCCATCCTGTCTCCATCCTCTCATCGCGTCTCAGGTCTGTTTCTTCTCTTTTCTTCATCTCTCAACCGGTCGTCTCGTCGGTCTATCTCGATTCGATTCAGTTTACGTTTAACAGTCAAAGCAATATTGGAACATCTATAATCCCTCTCGTTGTTGTCTCTACATGCCTTGATGTCAAATGTCAGGCTGTCAATTTTCTGGAAACACATGCTGTGCTGTTGTTGGGCATGACGAGACATGAGTTATGGTCCGGGTGGAGCAGGCAAGTGTAAATTGCCTGTATGCTTGGAGGTAATTTAAAGTGTCTATGTTACATTTGAACAAACTAGGATATAGGTCTACTATTTACTTATCTAAATAACCATGTAATTTTCTTATTCAATTTCAATTTTTTCTTAGGTTCCTATCACAGTAGTTGACTTAGTTAGCTAGTCAGCTATTACATTAGCTAGCTAAAAACACCGTCCAAACATTTTAAGCAGTGAACTAAGTGACTGTGAAGTCCCTGTACCTTCAATCAAAAACCGACGTTTTCAATGTGTATCCTTTAATCATAAAAATGGTCTATCCTATATCAATGACATGGAGCTAGTAGCATGATCTGAATAACGTAGTGTAGTTCCGCTGTCAATCTCTTGAGTTTTCGTCTGCTACTGATAGACCCCGCGAAAGTTTCAATTCAGGGCGGGACAGTAAGTCTTAAAGGCGCAGCAACATCAATCGTTGCACATTGTTTGCAATTGTCGTTAAAATCTGCCTCAGTCTTAGTAATAAAATACCTCAAACTATAATTTCTGGAAATAATTAAATCCCAAACCTACCTAGCAGGGCTGGCTGTGCATAAGGTGGCACTATCCAATTATTTACCATTTTCTTTCGAGCAGGGCCTGCCTGGTCTAGTAATTCTGAAATCATGTTACATAAACTGCAATATTATTACCGTTTCCAAACTCAGTGTAGTTGATTTCTGAATACTAGGGTTAGGATTAGGGTTTGTAGCCTAATACGGTTGGCTAATACTTTATGTATGACGTTAAGTGAAAACTTGTCTTCCTGGGACATTATAATAATAACTGAGGAACACAGTTAAAGTTTGAAATTTGAATTTGAAATCCGTTATTTCCCATGTTTAAAGCTATTCTTTTTTAGAGACAGCCTTATCTTGCTTTCTATAGGAAGAAATTACGTGTTTCTGGCCTATTGATCACTGTTCAAGTCTTGTGAGGAGGACTTTTATCTGAAAAACAACACTTATCTTTGTCCGAGTTTTAGATCTATAAACACTGCATAAATACCATGTCCAACCCGGTTGTTCTTTTCTGTGTTGTTTTTGTTTTCCCAGGTTTCTCACATCATAACTTTTGAATTAACAGTTATACAGGGTTAACATGTACATATTTGTGGTCACGGGGTTACTGTGTCTTCGAGGTCACTTCTGCAAAATAGAAATTGAATCATTGGAGCATTATTATGATTCATTTCACAATAGGAAATCCTCTTGCAATAGTTATAAATGCTATTGGCAGCAATTAATTCTGTGAAGAGTTTTAAAATAAATGTCCCCAAACAAGCCATTTGAGGATTGCTGGCGTGTGTACTCTTGTGGTAGGTTATGTGGAACAGATCCAGAGATTGAACTCGAAATTGAAGTAAATAGGCTACTGCTTGCATGAACATTGCCATAACCACGCCATAAGTTACTATAGTAATTCAAATGACCATAGTGATTTTTTATGTTTTAGCTCACTTTAAAACCCAATTGCATATAAGCACAGTGTTCAAATTCAGAGGGAGAGGAGGTCCTTGTGCTTGGGAATCCCGTAGGCTACTATTGCTTTTATTCTACCATCAATCAGGATGACAAACACGATATTCATAAATATGCTAATCAAATGAAAAATAATTATGAGGTTCATTGAATTTTAAATAACCCCTCTTATTCAGATATTTCTAACTTTGCCAAATTAGTCATTTTGATAGCCTAGAGATGTTTATAAAAGTACGGCGTCTGTTGCCTTTTGATTGTTTCACCAAAAATGTCTCTTACATATTGAATTTAGTATTTTCAGGAAGACAGGATAGGATATCCCGATGTCCTCAACCTTACGATAACGTGTGCGGGTAGAACTGATAAGGGTCGAATAGTTCACTAACAACATCGACGATAGGACGGGAGTTTCAGACATAAAGATTGTGATTGGACACATGGACTTTTACATCATACCCTGAGGAACGTACCTCCTCCCTCTGTGTCAACAAATGCCACAGCAGAAAGTGACATGGACAGAAGTTAGCAGATTTAGAGACTCGGTTCTGACTGATTTCGTATTCCGTATTTGTCATCAGCAGTATAGTTAGCTGCATTCATTAGCTAAAGAACAAAGACAGGACAACAAAAACGCTACAATTAGTATGTCCATCGACGAGGAAGCTAGCTAGTTTGAGCTAACAATACCGCCACCACAACAACAAGAAGTTGAAGTGGTTACCCACCTTCAATCATCAATATGGACACAGACAACGAATGAACTAAAAGTGGACATCAAGCAAATAATTCAGGACCTTTATAAATGCCTGACATCAATAGCTATTTAACTACATAGCTAATTGCGAAGCTTTGTGTGCTTCGTTCAGACCTGAATCGATTGTTGTTTTTAAACTATGTTTCCTTTGGATTCGCCATGGAACATCTCCTTTGCTGGTTGTGGTTTCTTGGGTATCTACCACATAGGAGTTGCCAGTTGTCTTCTTGAACAGGCTCCCTTTTTAGTGGCAAATGCCCGGCATATCTATGGGGCATCCGCCGGTGCACTTACAGCTTCTGCGCTGGTTAGCGGAGCATGTTTAGGTAAGGTCTCACTTTCGGTTCTTTGTCTACCGCAAATACCACCAAATGACTTGTGTTGACTCGCGATATGCTCTTTTGTTGTTGTTGAACGCATGCCCCCAAATATTATTATTATCTGTCAGTTGTTGTCAGTCGTCAATTGTCAGTTGGCAACTCTTGTGTCTCAGGTGAAGCAGGTGCCAACATCATTGATGTTGCAAAGGAGGCAAGGAAACGTTTCCTTGGGCCCATGCATCCCTCCTTCAACCTGATGAAGATTATGCGTGTCATGCTGTACCGTACACTGGCCCCTGATGCTCACCACAAGGCCACAGGTCGGTTGGGAATCTCCCTCACACGAGTGTCAGACGGAGAGAATGTTCTGGTGTCCCAGTTCAACAGCAAGGAGGAGCTTGTGCAGGTGAGTGTTTCTCACAGTGGTCACCAATTAACAAACTAGGTTGATGCTTGAAGCTTTCACAAACAACCTTAAGAATTAGACACAGCTGTTACTGCAGATCCATAAGATCTATTGGCGTTCTACTTCACATGGTGTCTGTCTTTGGAATCAGGCATGTGTATGCAGTGCCTACATCCCTGTGTACTGTGGCCTTATCCCTCCTACACTACAGGGTGTGGTAAGTAAACAAACATATTTACATTTAGCATGTGTCCTGTGTATGTTTGTTAGTGAGTAAAGGTTCCAAAGAATTCGTAAAAAAAGAGATACCGGCAAAAATACCAGCGAGGTCAATTGGAGAGCTGTAGATAATGAGTAGACGTTGAAAATCTATTCAGTGGTCTTCAAAATGACATTTACAAAAACATGTCATAGGCAACTCCTCACAATATTATTACTCAACTAGTATTGGAAGTGTGCTGACCTTTCATCTGGTTCCCTGTTTTTTCCTTGTATTGTTTTTGTTATGTTGCTCTTGGCACTGAGTTTTCAGTTTTCCTCCCTTCATCACTCCTCCTCAGGAATGTGTTCTTCTTTTTTTAACTCTTGGGTAGTAGCGACACGATTGGTTAAATGTTTTCTGTTTTCTAATCTAAAGGAAATTCAACATTGTTTAGATAGTTTTAGAATGTAATCATACAAGTCATATTATATAGGTATACCAAAATATCCTAGACGTCTCACCGCATAAAGAAATAGACTGGACCTGTGGCACACAAGTGCATGCGTGGGTGAATTCATTTTCAAGTGACAATGCTAGATGGCATTTAAAGGTTTGCCTTTCCTCTCTTGTGTGTCCGTCAGTTTCTGAATAAACCCCAAATTAAGATACATCTGTCTGATAACACAGATCCTCCAGGGTAGATTTAGGATCATTTAATGGATTTCAGTTGACTGAAGTTGTGGTACTATAGTTTATTACGGATCCTTCCTGTCTCTCACTTTTTCTCTATTTCTCTCACTGACTGTCTGCCCATTGACACATAATAAAAGGGGGTCAGATGGCTGAACGGATAGGGAATCAGGCTTTTAAACAAGAGGTTGCTGGTTCGATTTCTGGCCGTGTCAAATTACGTTGTGTCCTTGGGCAAGGCACTTCACCCTACTTGCCTCGGGGGGGAATGTCCCTGTACTTACTGTAAGTCGCTCTGGATAAGAGTGTCTGCTAAATGACTAAATGTAATTCTATTTCAGCGGTATGTGGATGGTGGGATTTCAGATAACCTGCCCCAATATGAGCTGAAGAACACCATCACAGTGTCACCCTTCTCCGGAGAGAGTGACATCTGCCCTTGTGACTCTTCCACCAACATGCATGAGCTCCGCTTCACTAACACCAGCATCCAGTTCACCCTCACCAACCTCTACAGGGTCTCCCGAGCTCTCTTTCCCCCCGACCCAATGGTAGGTATTAGTGTATTAAAGGTTTGGTATACTGCATTGAACATTGTATATTATCTGTCAATTATCTGTATATTTAGGAAGTTTATTTAGGAGGTTTACTATTTTAACTCATCATAGATGTAATCCATGTTCTGTGTACATATGTTATGTTATGCCAGGTTGCTTTGCGTTGTCTTGTCCTAAGAATTTCAGTGCCCAGTCTGACCTTGTGTTGTTCTGTGCATCTGACAATAAAAGACTTGATCTAGGTCACCAGCACTCAAACACATGCTTAAGTACAATTCCAAAATGTATGAACTAAATGTCAATGTGTGTGTTTTTCTAGGTTATGAAGGCCATGTGCAAGCAAGGATATAAGGATGCTCTTCACTTTCTAAAGAAAAACGGTATGAGAGAGATCGTATGTTTGTTATCTCTAAAGCTTTTCATTTAAAGTCGTTTTCTTTCTCTGGTGAGATAAGAACATACTTGTGTATAGCCCAATTCTTTGTGTTGTAATATATTTAAATAACTGGTGTCCCCAGATATACCCATAAAGGTTTTCAATTTCGACATGGCTGACTTTGCATTAATTTGTAGATAATAGAAGATTTCACAGAGTAGCTGGAATTACTTTTCTGACTCTGCTTTGGAACACAATGTTACAGTTTTACATTGCTACACTAGTAAACATTAGTATGGTTGGATAAGATTTAAAACTCATCAGATTTACAAGCTCTCAAAATATCCATGGGGAAAATGATAAGGCTTTTGCTGCCCCCATAAGGTCGCTCAGCATTTGTTGTTTTGTCATCCTACGCTCTGTAATTGAAACGAATGGGTGGGGAAAATTCAGTTGAAATGTTTTGTTCATAAACAAATGCAATGTAGATAATAAGAGACAAAATGGCTTTTGTTTAAAGGACTGCTGAACTACCAGGGACCTCAGAGAGCCCTACTGGGCAGTAGGGAGGAAGGGGAGAACTGGGCAGATAACGAGGTGGAGGGGAAGCCACGTGTAGAGTGTGTCATCACCAAGGATGGAGCTGTAATGGTCCAATCACGTCCCAGCAAAGAAAACCGTATCATTGAAAAGCTGCCGCCTCGAGTACACAAAGGTACGGGAGAGAAAATAACCTCCAAGGTGGAGAAACCCCCCCAAAAAAGAAACGTCGATCGTAAATACCTTTTGGGAATATTTGGAGTTAGTGCTTTCTTTGTCTCCCTCTACAGCATTGGTGGAGGCATGCAAGGAGAAAAAGAGCTATGTGCAGTCACTAAGCAACCTGCTGCCTGTCAGACTGGCCTCTGCGATGATGCTTCCTTATACGCTTCCTCTGGAGTCTGCACTGTCCATGACTGTGAGGTAAGACAGCCATCTTTGATGCTGCTTTGATACTGCAGTAGCTCCACTTGTTTGTTACTTCAAGGAAGATATACATTTTAGGCGGTGAGCATTTCAATCATGACCTTCACTCTCAAAAGACAATTTAGATTTACAGTTTGGAGGGTGTGGTGAGTCTGTGGTAGTCGTAAATATGTGGCATGGAATGAAAATGATTGTGTGTAATGACGTCTTGTCCTATCCACAAGACTCTTAGAATGGATGCCGGATGTGCAGGAAGATGTTGGCTGGATTGGAGGGCAGACGGTTAAAATGGTTCAGTGTGTTATGCGTCAGGCCTCTAAAAGTGTCTCTCAGCGCATATCTGCCAGGTGAGATAAACCACAGGTTTCCGACTCACACCTAGACTCTTTGACATTCTCACTGTGGTCCCTGATGTGTAGGACTCCTAGTGTGAAAATATGTCTCCAGAGAGGTAAGCTTTTTCTGCTTCTTGTTTTTGATGACCATAGGTTTTCCTACCAGCTGGAGCTACGGCACTGTCAGTCTCTCCCGAACCCGATCAGACGTAACAGCATCCTGCCAAACTGGGTGTGTGACAACAGCCCCACAATGCAGGATGTCTTCATGCGACTGGACCAGTTTCAGAGGCAGCTGCTGCCCCGCGCCTTCAGCGTCAACATGGACCTGAAGGGCTCCTTTTACACTGGATCCATCCCACCGGTCAATAACTCTCTTTCACCCTCACACTCCCAAGAGGGCCTGGTCATGCACGAGATCAGCCAGAACTCTCCAGAAGAACCTGCCTCACCAGGGGTTATCGACAGGTCTTAGGAGACCACGTTAACCTGCCGCAGGAAGACCCTGAAACTGGGCCAATGGAACTCCCATTTCAGCATCCCTTAATAGCCCCTTAATTTAAAGTTATTTTATGCATTTATTGAGATTGTGTCCTCACTCCAAAGAACCAAACTGGCTAGGATGGCTGGCTTTTGCAGTTTTTACTATTTCTTAATTTGATCAATTACTTTTCTCTAATGCAGAGAAACAAAAAGCATTACAGCTATAATAAGTCTGTATTGCAGGCCATGTTATACATACAGTAAACTAAATGCATTTCATTACAGCACAATACATGATGAGGAAGCTCAAGGGCAGATTCCTTCATCCAGCCAAACCTTTGCCTTGTGGTCACCTCCCATGCCCTCAGATATAAAAAGTACTTTACTTAATCTGAAAGTGAAAGTGAATCATTATATTTTAATTAAAACTCAATGGGGTAAAGATCACCACTGGCATGTTGTGCTGACTTAAGTGTCTGTTAACAAGGCATAAAATGTGGCAAGACCAGTTCTTCAAATTGCTGCTACAGTATAGTTATCAGCTCTAACCCAGGTTAACTGTCTGCTGCCTATTGCATAAGGGTGCCAGAGGCCAATAGCAAAGAAAATAAAGAACAGAAATGGAGATACTGTGAATCTGTAAGGTGATGACAAGGTGGGTTTCCAAATATAATCATGCCAATCTAGTGCCAATGCAGTATTGAAAATAGGTAGTTTCTTTGGTCATAATGCCTCAGAAAAGTTTTATTGTATCAATTGATATAGGCTTTACATAAGGCCTGCCTTATGTTAAAAGACTATCTTGCTTTTGAAAATGACAATTTAGACTTTGAACACTATTGATTTAATTTAAGATTTTTGTGCATAATGACAATTGAATCATTATTATGATACATTTTCGCAATAATCCAGCTTGCAAATCAGGTTTTAGAGAGGTTAAAATCAATGAGAAATAATATTCAGGGTTTTTTGAATATATAATTCCGATTGCATTGGAATCTTAACAGGAACTTTTACTATAATGTACAGTAGGCCTATTAGTCGAATGAGAATCATTTATTACGACCTGCTCAAATGATATGAAGTGCCTTTATTTCTGCACATTTAAGTCACTGAAAATAAAATGAATTGTTCAACAACAATGTTTGCTCAATGTCAATGCAATATTAGCAAATTACACTGTTCACGTTTACTAACACCAACCCACAAGCCAACTCAAGACAGCTGTAGCTTTAATACATATAGCCTATAGGCCACGTTCAGTCACTGATTTATGCAGCGGTCATAATCTGTGTAGGAGTCTTGAGAATGCGTCATCCTCAAGGCTATATCCCTTCAAATGCGGCGACCTTCCAAAGTTCGCAGGCTGCATAGTTTTCACATCCACCAGTGGGCGCAGTTTTGGAAAAAAAATAATCCAAAAAAGCTCCATTCTGACTTGTCCCGTTGCGCACCATGAGCTGAATCTGCTCCGGAGAGACCGAGGAAGATGGCGGCGAATGACCGTTCCCGGTCCGAAGCTGCTAAACAGCGACGACAGGATCAATTACAACGATGGTTGGGCTCAGAAGCCGAGCTAACAGGACCGGGCACACGGGAACTTGCGACGGGACCAGGGACGCGACGGGCCAAGGTTCGGTTTGCTCAAGGGGCCGTATTTATGGCTGCTTGTTCAGCTGGGGACCGGGAAGAGGTGGCGGCGCTGCTAAGACAGGGAGCTGATATCAACCACGCCAATATAGATGGACTGACAGCGCTTCATCAGGTATGATATCTCCACATAAAGTTGCTTTACCATAGTTATAGAGCTGTAACAGCGTTGGGGGTATCAACACCTTATCACAGTAGCAGGCTATACAGTATTAGTCTACGTTAAGAAGATAACCGTTGAACTTGAACATCGGTCTTTCTCTTCTACAATTTGCACATTTTAAAAATACGCTATTAGTGTAGGCCATTCTAATTCAGAATGTAGGCAGCCAGATATGCAAAAAGCAACACTTAACCTGGTGTTGAAATCTGCCGTGGTAGTACGATATGGAAGCTATCAAATGTAGGTTGGGTCAGCGTAAAAGTTTGCTTTTTTTCCTCTGCTGGAGTATTCGACACAAGACGGAAAGGGGAGCTTGAAAACAGACTGTAAACTTTGCTTCCGTTGCAGACTTTTAAAAATACTGTTGGCCCGTTTGCAGACATATAGTGCGTTTTAGCAGCCTTCAAACATTCATTAATTTGTTGTTAAAGACTAATTAAGACAATGAAACATTTCCTGAAGTTGCTGTTTATATTTGACTAGCTTTGTTTTCTTATATTTTCGGGGGGCGGTTCCTGGAGTAGGCTACTTGATATTAGAACCAGCACTTGCTTTGTATTTCAAATGGTAGGTTCATCGAGGGCCTAATGTCTTTACTTCAGGCAGCGATCTATAATCACTCTTATTCCAATCATTCTTATGTTATTGAGCAGTCTGGCAAAGTAGTTATAGTCACATACTACCCATCACACAGCTCAAATAGAGGTGTGAAAGCTGTGTTTTGTATAGCCTACATTTGAGAGAATGTTTCTGACGTCTTATAGGGTACAGTAGCTGTATTTCAATTAACATATAACACACACACAGGCAAATCAGCGTATCTGTGACTTTAACATGATGTTGGCTAACCTAGCATTGCTGCTTGCTACCACCCTACTGAATGAGTCATAACAGAAAGGAACAGAACTAGTCTGGGCAGTATCAATGCCATAAAAGTCCTCAGTAATGCAGAATTTCTTCCACTTTTATCATTTGTCATGAAGCTATATGCAATTACACATCTGTTTCCCCTAATGTTCATTAAATGCAATGTAGTTTAATTAACTTTTATTAACTCAACCCATATGTTTTGCCAGTGACACAACCATCGTAGGCTATCTTGTTGTGTTAAAATAGTTTGAGCTAAAAGACATGCACATCGTTGCCATGTCTGTCTCTTAATACCTGAAGAGCAGTCACTGTGTTAGGATGTGCACGTGTTTGCGCCTTCATGTAAGGTTGTCTGTGCATTGCTGTCACCCAGTGTGGTCTCTCTCTTTTGCTGTCCATCCCTTTCTCCCCTGTTTCTCACTAGTTGCCTGGCAACTAGAATTAAATATAGGTCTACACTCTCTAAACTTTCCATCCCCTTCATCCAAAGCCTCTCTCTGTCTTCTCCCTCGCACTGCTCCCTGTTCTCTCCTTTTTTTCTGTCTCACTCTCTCTGTCAAGTCCCCATGGTAGGGACTTTGGGGATTTCAGATGAAGAAATGGAAAACATTCCTCAAACTGCTCAAGCTGCTGTTGTCAAAGGCGATTTCCACAATGAGTCACTTGATGACCCCAGTGAAGGACTGGTAGAAAACGTTGCACATTCATAACAAGGAGTAGAAGAAGTGCCCGTCTGTTCATTCCGCGGAGAGTTCACAGTAGTTAAGAAGGGGGTGTGGGGGTCCCCCTTGGCTGCACACTTCCATCCATCATAGGGAGCCTTTATGGGCCTCCAGCACAGGGGAGAACAGACCTACCTTTTCCTGGACTACTGAAGAGGGTGGAGATCTCTATTCCGTAAACCACTTCAGTCTACCAGTTATCCCACTTCATGAACATGGGGAGCAGGCTTAAATAGCTTTGTGATTAGTCAATTTAGGTGCCTTAGTGCCTTCAAGGAAAGCCTCTTAGCTGGCGTATGAAAGCCCTGATAGGCAGTATGCTCTACGAGCTAAAAAGTTCTGGGAAACTGGAGTCGATAGCTTAGGGAGCTCTGGAAGGAGGGTCTCTCGCAGGTGAAATATAAATAAAGACCTTGAGGGGAAATAAACAATGAAAAGCAAAAGCTGTTCTCGGACCAGACATTGGGAGTTGTCTCCAGTACTCTCCTAACATTTATCATGTACCTCGCGTTAAATGTAACCTGTTCAAGCAGTTTAATCATACTTTAGGCTGAGGTGTTGGATAAGCTCTTGTGTCATTGACCATATTCGCTAGACTGATAGCACTTAGCCTAGATTGATAGCACTTAGCCTAGACTGATAGCACTTAGCCTAGATTGATAGATTGTTATCAATCGTACAATCAGACCCCGACACCAGCCATCTCTAAGACACTTGGATGAGGAATGACTACATGCCATCATCTACCACCCACACAGCTTTTAACAGCTCTTTTTTTCCCCCAGGGAATACTAGACAAAATAGATCACCGTATTTCCAATCCCTTTTGATAGGTTTTATAACAGTCTGGCTTTGTATTAGTAGCTAATCCACAGGCTCAAAAGGGACCCCAAATTGTTTATTTTATTGTAAAGTGCATACATCCTTTTCTGCCAAGTGTGCAGAAAAATAACCTCCACACAAAGCACTGTATTGTAGGTTACCAAACTTCTTTACATGGCTTTACAGACTCATTGCATTGTGATAGTGTAGGTGGTATAGCTATGCGGCCAAAGGCTCAAGTCCCCACTCTGAACATTGATTTGGATAAAAAGCGTCTGCCAGATGATTAGATTACAAATGCTCCTTGTATAGTGGTTGTAGTTCAGTATGGTGTCTGTGTGTGTGTCTCCTGTTAGGCGTGTATAGATGAAAACGCAGAGATGGTCCAGTTCCTGGTGGAGAGCGGAAGCGATGTGAGCCGGGGAGACAACGAAGGCTGGACTCCTCTTCATGCTTCAGCTTCCTGCGGCTTCATCCAGATCACCAAGTGGGTGTTTATGATCACACTTTGCATGTTATGCCAAAATGTGCAGTAGGCCCTCAGATGCCATCGCAACTGTGACAATCGGAAATGATCGAGCAAGAAGCTGAACGCAAAAGTAAAGAAAATGCAAATCTTGGGGGGGGGGGGGGGGGGGGGGGGGGGGGGGTCATGTGAATGTGTGCAACCATACTAGTGTAGTGCTTTGTGTGTGTGTGTGTGTTTGCTGCAGGTACCTGATAGAGCACGGTGCGCAGGTGGGGGCTGTTAACAGTGAAGGGGAGCTTCCTCTGGATGTGGCCACTGAGGATGCTATGGAGAGACTCCTCAAGGCTGAAATCAAGAAGCAGGGTGGGAACTAATGTGGCCTAACTAACCCTGCATCAATCTGTCCTGGCTACCGATGGCTACTTCCTGCCAAATCTATTCTCTGTACTTTGCCAGACCGATATTACGTTGTTGGCACATATTGTTGTTATAGTTTGGTCTTGTCATCTTTATAAATTGATAATAGCAGGGGTAGTTGTAATGTTACAATGTTACTATAGTAACATCAGAACAATACTAGGTTAATGGCTGCTCAGAAAAAATTGATTTGGAAACTAAACTAACCAAACGATACACATCATTGACCAATCTGTTTACCTACCATTGTCTGTTACCTAACCTTTGCGTCCCAGTGTCTGTTAATGTGTGTGTTCACATGTATGTGTGACCTTGTATGTGTGTGCTAATTTGTGTGTGTGTGTGTTCTGTCTGACCTGTGTGACCCTCAGGCGTAGACGTGGATAAGGCCAGGCGGGAGGAGGAGAGGATCATGCTGCAGGATGCCATTGCTGTGTTGGCAGGGAGTGGCACTCTCACACCTCACCCCAACACCAAGGCCACCGCTCTCCACGTCGCTGCCGCCAAGGGCTACATCGAAGTCATGAAGTGAGCTCCACAAACAGACACACACACAGTGACCACTTGGCAGCTTTTGGCATCAATCTGGGGACCCGAAACGCCTATTTTTATTCACTGCTCTGTCCCTGTGTTGTGTTTTCTTTTCCGCTGCCCCTTTGTACTAAATGCCTCTCTTTTCTCCTCCCTCTCTCGCTCTCTAACTCTCTCCTTTCATCCCCCACTCTTTCATTATCTCTCGCTCTGTCTTTCTGTGTCTCTCTCTCTCTTGTCTCTCTCTCTCTCTCAGGGTGCTGTTGCAATGTGGGCTGGATGTGGACAGCCGGGACTGTGATGGGTGGAGCCCACTGCATGCAGCAGCGCACTGGGGACAGGAGGAGGTCTGCTCCCTGCTGGCTGACAAAATGTGTGACATGGCTGCTGTCAACATCGTGGTGAGGAGGCAGGCACCTGCACACACACACACACACACTATATTATGATGCTGTATGTTGACTTCTGGGCTGTGACTGTCCTTATTTCAGGGCCAGACCCCTTTGGATGTTGCTGACGAGAATCTAGTTGATACTCTGGAGGAGTTGCAGAAGAAACAAAATGCTGTAATTACTGTCTCTGACTTGAGGTTGCAAAACTGCGCCTTCAGGTTAACCAGCTTTGGCTACTTTTTAGTGTCACTAACACTGTTCTGTATTTGTTCTTAACACTGTTCTGTATTTGTTCTTAGTTACGCACTGAGAAAGCCAAACTCTCTCAGACGCCTGTTATCGAGACCAGCCCGCCTATCTCCATGGCTCCAGTTCGCCCACGCAGGTCAGTGTACAAGCGTGTGTTTCAGTCTGATTTAGTCACCCAATCACTGGCACCTCATAGTGTTTGCATGACGGTATGATGTCACCATTGCCTATGTTCCCCTGCACCCTCTTGTGACCACCCACCCACAAGTAGTACCTCTTCATATTGGATAAACAGTTCATTTCCAGCGCCTAGACACAGCACACAGCTAAAACCACCGTGTTTTCACTTGTCAGCCTTTCTGCCTCCTCGATTGGATTCTCCATCCACACATACACTCTCTCATTGGCTGCACCCAGTGATTGCCCACACTGATTGGCTCCTGCATGCCACCTGTCGTTCTGTCCTTGCCCCATCCCCGCAGGACCTCAATCTCTCGTATGAGCAGCAAGGAGAAGATCTGTCTCCACGAGCGCGAGAAGCACCCCCCTCTGGCCCTGCAGAGCAGCCCTGCGGAGGACGAGGAGGAGGAGGGTCAGCCGGGCTCCCAGGCCCAGGCCCAGACCTCCCAGGCCCAGACCTCCCAGGCCCAGACCTCCCAGGCCCAGACCTCCCAGGCCCAGACCAAGGCCTCCTGCAGCTCCAGCTCTGAGGACGAGAGCGAGTCCGAGAGCGACACAGAGTCAGGTGAGAAGAACTCGCAGTCCTCCTCACCACTGTGACCAAGTGAGATAGGCCTACCTTGGTATCACGAGCCTTGTCCCGGCATATCCGTGGTCGACATCCTTTGAAGGCAATGCTGTGCAGTGTGGAGCTTTACATTCCAAACCCTCTGTGTATTTAATACTGTGACTGTTGAGTGACTTTATTACACAGTCCAATGGAAGTTGTAATGGCTTATAATAACATCACTGTCTGATTATGCTGTTGCAGAGAAGGCAAAAAACCGAGAGATTATCAACAACTTGAACAATAAGCGCAACAGTTCTGCACCCCATGCTACCTCTACGGCTACTAGTACTTCGGGAAACCAGGTTAAAAAGGTCAGACTCTCAGACTCACTTTCACGTTTTAATTCTGCTTTTATCCAAAGCGACATACAAATTGTGGGTACAGTAAAGTGCAGTGGAAATTAAGGACTAGAAGTTCACAGTTCTAGTGATAAGCAATTTATTTTACATTCATTTAGCAGACACTTTTATCCAAAGCGACTTGCAAGAAAGAGCTTTACAAAAAAGGCATAGGTCAATGCTCATAAACAACGAGACCCTTAAAACAGCCTAAACATGAAGCATACATTGTGAAAAGCAAATAAGTGCCAATGGGTAGAACCTGAAGACATATATTAAATGGGGATATTACATATACAGTGCAACAATAACAGCTCTGATACCTGACTTAAACTCCCTGATACATAACTGCACTGATAAGCTTGGTTCAAGTCGCTCGCTAGGAGAACATCTACTGCTCCAGGCTCCATGACTGGGTAGTATTGTGGTGGAGGCCACCACCTTATGATCAGATGAGCAGCATGTGCTGTGTCTCCTCCCCGGGCAGCAGGACCCAGGGAAGCCCCCCGCCCCTGAGGCCCCTGGCTCCTGGAGGACCTCTCTGAGGAAGGCGGGGAGCTCGGTGACTCTGGGCTCGGCCGGCGTGGCTGACCCCGGCCAGGAGAGCAGCAAGGCCCCCGAGTCTGCCCTGGGCATGACTCGCTCCGCCTCCAGCCCTCGCCTCAGTTCTGAGGCGGACTCCAAGGTATCTGCACTCTGCAGGCCCAAACGAGCGGTCACACTCCTGCTTCTAACACCCCGCGCTCTGTACAACATGTTAATGCATGTTCCATCCTCTCTCTGTCCCAGGAGCCTAGGCTCGCCAGAGTGCCTCCCACTCCCACACGCCGCCTCTTCAACATCCCAGACAGCAACCCAGACAGCTCCAGCAGGTGTGTATGCCCCGCCCCCCGCCTGCGATGACACGCTGGTGGACGCTTGTTTTCAGGTTCACCGCATCTCTTCCCTTGTGCCACCCTGTCTGTCTGTCTCTCTCTCAGCTGGCTAAGTCGTAGCTCCTCTTACACCCGGCGCCACAATAGTCAGTCAGCGGGTGACCTCAGTAGCTCCAACCCCTCCCTGCCTCACAGGTCAGTCACGCGGCCCCATCACCCTTCTCTGCATTTGTCTGCGCTCTTGTTTGTGGTTTGTGCAGTGCAACGCTGGGTCAGGCTACACCCTGTGAATGCTGCTTTATGTGCGACTGTACAGAATGGCCGCAGGTCTCGTTTTACAATGGCCACGGCTGTGTTTTCCCCAGCTCTTCTTATGGTAGGAGGGTGGATGACCCCACGCTGACCTCGAGCACAGGAGCCAGCTCTGCCGGACTCAGTCGGCTCAACAGCCTGGTGGCCCAGAGGTACACAACAACTCTGGCTCCAACTCTCTGGCTCTTTGCGTCTTTCTGTGACTGGATGCTTGCCTAGCTGACTGACGCCATGCGAGCCTGACATTCTTCTCCGCTCCCTCTCTCCAGACAAGCTCAGGAACAGGCTGAGAGGAAGGACCCGGTCCCCGTCACCACCTTCACAGCCACCAACTCTGTAACCACGACAGCAGGAGACTCTGAGACCAAGCAAAGACGCAAGTGAGTTAGGGCCTGCGGCTCTTTTCCAACGTTTACACTACCTGTCTGTTTTTATAGATGTTTACAACTTGACCTTAAACAATGGGCCCGGCTGTGTTCAGACGGAGCTGGATGTTAACTAGGTGTTGGCTACATTCTGTCCAGGTCTTATCTGACTCCAGTGCGCGATGAGGAGGCTGAGGCCCAGAGGAAGGCTCGTTCCAGACATGCCAGACAGTCCCGACGCTCCACTCAGGTCAGCAACATAACCAGCCCTTGCCCTAACTGGGGGGGGGATATCTGGGTTTGATTGAGCCAGCCTGGTGCAGTGGAACAAATAATGTGTCTCAGCGGCACAAACCTAGCCTATCTGGCAACATGTCAGGCATTCTCAAACAAATGCTGCAGGTATTTGACTGAATTTCCAAATGCTATTCGACTCCAGATCTGTCTCCGATCATACTTTTTGGCTCGATGGAATCTGTTGCCACTTGTCAGCCATTAAAGACATTCCAGAGTCCCTCTCTCTCTGCTCTGTGTCCAGGGGGTGACACTAACCGACCTGCAGGAGGCAGAGAAGACCATAAAGACCGACAACAAAGGGAAAGACAAGAAAGAAGACGAGGGTAACCAGAAGAAGGCAGAGGAGGGGGTGAGCGATCCTCAGGTCATAAATGCACTGCGTGGTACATAAAAGGAGACCAGTCTAAGGCCTGTATCATGTGTTGGCACATGCCAGGTGTCCAGGAAGATGACTATTCAATGTGTTGACAGGAGGTGAGCTGGAGGTCTCGAATTGCTAGTTTGCAGAAGTCTGATCTGTTGGGCCTCACTCAGCCTGCTGGTACCCCTCGCCCTCGAGGTGGGCATTACACAGACACACACTCTCTCTCTCTCCCGCTCTCTAACTCAATCCCTCCCTTTTTCTTTCCAGTACCTCTCCATATTCCTTATCATTTGTTGACTTAAACTGAGTCACCCCTATGCTTCAATCTTGATGATAGTGTGTATGAACATGATAAGATGAACATGAATGCAAGAGGTAATTCTCATCTGATGACTTGTTTCCTTGTTCAGATGTCGAGGGTGGGGCAGGGGAGAGTGAGAGCGACAGACTGGCCAGGGAGAGTAGAGAGAGACGGAGAGCCCGAGCCAGGAGGAGAGCTCAGAGGGCTGGAGAGGTGAGCAGTGTAGACTAGTCCCATTTTGTTGTGACCTAAGGTACTGGAAGCGGGCCTTTGGCATAAACCGTCCTCTCCGTTTCCACAGAGCGATGACAACGATCCCAGCGGTGAGGAGGAGTTTGGAGGCACGCAGCAGCCACAGGTCTGTCTGCATATCGGACTCTCTCTGTCTGTATTTGTCTCTGCATTTACTCCAGAAAAATGTCAACCAATGTCCACTCGATTTTCTTGTAACAGGCTGGAAGGCAGTTGAGCTCCAGGTATGGATTTGTTTCTTGTGTCTTCTGATCTGTCCTACTTCCTTTACGTGTATCTAAACTCAGTAATGACTGACTGATTGGTATCTCTGATGGCCCTCTCAGGTCTGACCTGTCCTGTAACGATTGTCTTCTGGGGGGGAGCTCTGAAACAAAAGATTATAAGAAGGTAATGGATTGGAGCCCTCTGTGACATGCTTGCGTATAAAAAGGGCTATACAAATACATTTGATTTGATTTAATTTGATTGGACTGTTTGAATTTGGCAATCGAGTTTGTCGAATTTTCTCTCACTCAGTCACTCACTTTGTCTCTTTGTGTGTGGTCTGAGTGCAGCTTTTTGAAGATGTTTCTAGAGAGAACAGCCAACTTCAGTGTCAGCTTCAAGACTCGCAGAGGATTGTCACTCAGACCAGGGTGGACCTGGACAAGGCCACTCAGGTGACATATGGCCTCAGTTCTCCAGCTACTCATTCAAACAAAATGTAACAATGTATTTCGAATGCAAAAATGAAAGAGGACTTTGCCCGAACCTTGACACCGCATATGACATCATTTTGATATTTGAACTGCTATTGACCATGTTATAATGCCATGTATGCTACAGAGACAGGAACGGTTTAGCGATTGCTCAGCCCTGCTCGAGTTAGAGAAAAAGGTAAGGGTCTCGTGTCATCAGGAAAATGCCAGATGTTTTAATGCACAGGCTTGCCACACTTTGGCCACCACTGCCTGTTGGTCACGCTATCTGTCTCTCTGTCTTGCCCTCTCTGTTTGTGTGTTTTTCTCTCACTCTATCCACTCTCCCACTCATCTGTCTGTCCGTGCTATTCCTCCCATCTTGGTCTGTCTATTCTCGTTTCCCTCTCTCTGTTTCTCTCTCTCTGTTACTGGGGCCTCAGGAGCGGAGGATGTTGGAGCGGCGAGTGGCTGAGCTGGAGGAGGAGCTGAAGGTGAGCGAGAGAGAGAACAAAACGAACCTTCATATCGTCAACAGACACTCAGCATGCACATGCCTGATTAGCTGGTGGAAATCACTCGTGTTGTTGGCACCGTGGTAGTTCACTGAAGTATCAAACAAGGGGAATGTCTGGCTGAGTAGTTGGTGAATCTTCTAGCTTTCATCAGATCAGACTGGTAAACAAACCAGCTGCCAGATATGTTTGACCTTTACTAGAAAGACTGCAACACCCTTAACATCCATTTGAGATATTTTGTTTACAGATGTCCTCTTTTGATTGATTATTCTCGCTTTTTAGAAGTGACTAAATCAGCAGATACAAAAATGTACTAACATGAAAAACTATTTTAACATGTTTAGACATTGTTTCAATATACCCACACAACACTTGACTACGTGCATCATTGTCCATCCTCAACCCAACACGCCATCATGTGCTTCTACCGTTTCAGGTTTTAGGAGACTTGAGAGCTGACAACCAGCGTCTGAAAGATGAAAACGGAGCCTTGATCCGTGTCATAAGCAAGCTCTCCAAATAGACTAGACGACGAGAGGGAAGCAGAACACCAACAGGGAACCCCTCCTCCACCCTCGATCCCTCCGTCCGCCCTTTCCACCCCTCTCCCTCCTCACATTCCTCCCAGTGCCAAAGAAAGAGAAAAGATGGGGGGGGAGAAACAGAGAATGTCCAATGCAAAAGAGCTCCATAGCTTGACATGATTGTGATGCCTCTTCAATGTAGCCTCGGCTAATCAGAGTGGCTTCCGTGTGTGTGTGTGTGTGTGTGTGTGTGTGTGCCTTAATCCCCACTTCTCACCACAGGACGTATGGTATGTAGGCATGTAAAGCTCTGGTCCGGAGCTTCCACAGTAGCAAAGAGAGATTGACCAGGCTGAATGCCCTTGGCTTTAGAAACATGGATAAACACACATCTAGAACTGTGTGCCAGGGGGAAACTAATATGCACACACATTCCTTCATGTGCATCACAAACCCTTGATGCACATTCCACAAGCCCACGGCAACTGTGCTCTTTTAGCTCCCACTTTCTATTTATTTGTTGTGACCACATTCACACAACATATCCACTCATTTACTCCACAGACTACTAACCATCGAAGCCCCACTCCGATCTACGAGGCACTTGTGACAATGGTTTTATGACATCCACCCATCCAGTCATCATTTTCTAATATCCTGACTAAACATTGTCCTTTTCCTTCAACAGTAAGGCAGGCTAAACAGCCAATTGCCAGTTCATGTCCAACAGACTTGACTCTTGAAGATAGGGGAAGTCCATGGACCTTTTTATTGGTAGTTTCATTCCACGCATGAGTGTTTGAACCCACCTACCTCTCCACCACTGCACTCCCCACTATTCTTTGTGACCACCGAGACACTCCATGCCCCTTAATGACCGCAGAGACAGGTCTGTTGACCGCAGCACTTTAGTCACTGCAGAGCAATACCAGATCTGTGAGGCGTTTGCCTATCCTTATGAATCATCTTGTACAGAACAACTCTCTGTCACCCATACTCCCTTCTATCTGTTGGGAGAGGGAGAAGGGGAACACCACAGAGCTGAAGGTCAAAGGTCATTGCACAACGGAACTTGCTGTTCTGTAAAAGCCTAATATGCTATGCATTGTTTTTTACTATTACCATTGATATCATGATTAAGATATTATTTTCGTATTTGTTCATTGTCCAATGTCAATCCCTCCCTCTTGCAAAGGGAGCACAGTTCTTTGTATTATACATGTGTATAAAAAAATATTAGTCTTGAATAATAATCTTCTGAAATTCAATGTCATGTAATCTTCCTTCACATGTTGGTTTTCTAATATATTAAATGAATGTCAGCACCTAATAAAGAAAGAGTGTGTTTGTAGCCAATGGTTGATTATGTACAGTTAGTGTTGACATCATTTCTACCCATAAGGCCATATTGCAGAAAAGGTCATATTGTAGGACCAGCTTGCTATGACATTTCCTTTCAAGTATTTAGACAGATAACAAGCTCATCTCTCACTTTGTCTCCAGAGGATGGTAGCAAGCTTCCTATAGACACTGTCCGGGCTCCCTGAAATGCCTGACTGTTCTTGGTAACATGTCTGTGCATTTGCAACCAGTGGTATCATCAATCTATCTGACATTTGTGAGCATCTGAAAGTTTGGCTTACTTGCTGCGTCCTCCTTATCCCCCCCACCCCCATAACAGTGTCCCGTCCTCTTATGGGCCTGGTAGCCAGATGTCCTACATCATTCGGATGGAGTGAAAAAAATGAGTAGAGGAACAGCTGGAATAATTTCCCTGACATTCCCACACAAAGTTGCACTGAAGATTTGGTGGGGGTGACACAGAGACCACTGAGATGTGTTGGTTCAATTTATCAAAGATTTAAAAGTGTACGTTTTGAAATATACTCTCCGTATTGTGTCCTTTGGATTGCAAGGAGCCAGATGTTATGTAAAGTCATGAGACCCCAGACAAAGATGGAGTTCCCATCCATAGGAATCAAGCTGTAGTTCTCCCACACTCCCATCTGCTTGTCTCATCTGTGCATGAGCAGAGATAGACCACTGTCCTGAAGGGATGGAATTGCTGACAACAAGCTCAGCTCCTAATAAGGTAGGCTGAACTGGCCGAGGCACACTCTCTGTAAATATCCCTTAGGTCTGAGAAAGACGGAGGAAGAGAGAGAGGAAGGGAGCTAGGGAGGAAGAGGGAAGCGGATGGATTGCAACCTTATATGGGCAAAGCACTTCTTTTCCCAGGGTTTGTGGCTCTGACCCACGGCATGCAGCCAGTAAAACTCCAAACAGCTCCTTTATGCCACCTAGAGATGGTTCTGCTTCACTGCTGTTTGAACTGTCAATGAAGCCCATGAAAGTAGGAGGATATCGAGGTGGCCTCTGTCATGATGCACAGTTGCCTGGTTGATTTCACATTTGGTTAATAAGGGCCATTCTCTCATAACTTTAGGCTATTTATGTATTGTATTGTATACACATTTTTTGGTCAGTTTGACACAGCGACCTGCATGTCACTGGGTCATTTCATTGATTGTCATTCAAATCAATCCAAGTAGGTTGTATACAGAAAAAATACTCTACCCAATGTACCACAATAAAGTGTACAATATATGTGGATCTGTCGGAAATTAGGGTGTGAACATGGATTGATGATTAAAACTGAAGAGACAGGCTACTTTGAGATAACCTATGAACTTCTGATCCTGGACACGTTTTTAAACAAAAATACATCCATAAAATAAATCCAATCCGTACTTTAGTAATCCTGTTCAGACATGCGAATTCACCGAAGTCTGGGTATGACCACAAGCATAGTCCCACCTACTCGACACAGCAAAACTGGTTGGAAGCTAAATTTACTGGTTTCTTTTTACAAATACACGGTTTCTCTTCGGATTGCTCAGATTGATCGTTGCAACAGTAACAGTAAACGTATCATCAAATCGTCAATGTTACTTTTTAAACAGCGTTCCCCCTTTTGCATACGGAGGCACCCCTTCTCTTCACGTAAGAGTGCGACGAGAGCATGAGAATATTGCAAGGACTTTCATGGAAAATGCATTCCATGTGTTCACTGTAAAATTGTCCTTTCTAGAGTGGCAAGTAAAGACACTTTGACATTGTCTCTGAGACTTTTACGGATTCTCTATATTCTTTTAATCATCTCTTTTGAAATGATATTGGTATTTCAGTATATTTTGCAACTCATTGTTTTGTGGTGAGGTGATCCATTTTACTCATATGGCTTGAATCTGTCGCTGTTAGCCAATGTTTAACTCGCTCACAAATCATGCCAATCATGCGTAACTATACTAACCTTTGATGCCTATGCAGAAGTTCTTTTGTGAACTGTCAAGTTTGTGTCATTTGTTGACATTAGTACTATATAACTTTAATCCAATATGATTATAATATCATTTTTTATGGTAGTTGTTTGTGTCTGTGTGTGACTTTTGTTCCAGGTACTTTATTGTTTAACCTTTAATCTTTCAAAGTGGACCGCACCTCCACACGATGGCCACTGATAAACCAGACCCCTACATCTTCAGCACAGATACATTACCCAATGACCCCCGCTACCTACCTCCACTGGCCAATGGGCTGCTTGGCTGGACAGTGTATAACAAAATCATGCACATGGGTGGAGTGTATAATGGCGAAGGTGGGGACTGTCACCGGGCAGATGTTCCTTGCCCCCTTGCTTTGACGATGGAGACAGAGGAGCAAAGCAGGCACACCTACACCCTTAACACCCGAACAGGTAATAGTCGGCCTGTAGGCTTTGTGCTTTTTGGTGTAATGCTCTCTCAATGTTACTGGAATGATACTGTATCTGGTCACAGTTTTTCTTTCTACTAATTCACCGTGACGCAGAGTCTACTGTTGGCACAGACAAGGGGTCCCCAAACTACAGCTTGAGGGTGGAATATGGCCCGCCCACACATTTGGACCGGCCCTATGAACAATGCCACAGACATATTTTGAAAATGTAATTTTAAATAGGCCTATGTTTTAATCATATCATATTTGTATTTGATAATGAAGGTTGGCTTTCAAACTAAAATTCCCCTTAGTTATTACCTATTAAAATGTCCCTTATAATAAACTCTCCACAATAATACTGGTTGTCACTCCGGCCCATGTAAGTTTCTGTTACAGACCGACCCGGCCCCACATTAAAGAAATGAAAAATGATCTGCCCCTTGCAGGAAAAAGTTTGGGGACCCCTGGCATAGACTATAAACTGGAGCACTGCTGGTATGAATTAGTATCTACTGCTTATAGCATCTCTCCTACTCTTTCTCTGTCTCCCCTTTCGATATGTTTGCCTCACAGGTGTGTTCACACATTCGTTAAGCACTGCTAGCATCACTGCTTCACAGTCTTTCTATGCTCATCGGCACCATACCAACCTGTTGGTCATGGAGATTTTGCTGGTGCGTCAGGAAGCCTCACAGGAATCAGTCACGGTGAAGCTGAAAAGTTCATACACACCTCACAGTAAAGACATTATCTTCCAGTCTGCACCAGACTATAAAGGTGGGAGGTGAGGATATGCTCTGTGTAGAAACAAAGAAAGCATACTTTTTTTCATGTAGAAAAATGGTTATCTAACAGGATCATTCTTCCTTTCTTTAAAAGTCAGATTGGCATTTAGATACCACATGGTATTTGTTTTTATCCACCAGGCACATCCATGGACAGACCACCACTGCTGAGGTCCCTAAAGGCACATGTACCAGTGTACACATGATATGGACCCCTACGGTGCCCTCTCTGACCTTACAACCGGAGCAGAGTCAGTCTCGCTGGGGGTTCATTGTAGCATTGTCCAACAGTGCAGAGGGGGCCGAGGCACATTATGACAGAGGTCTGGAGATGATGGCATTTGGGGACCTTCGTCCTTCCCACCAGCGGGCCTGGGAGGAGCTATGGGCGGACAGCTTGGTGGAGCTAACTGGACCTGATACACTTAGTAGAGCCCTGATTGGCTGCATGTTCTACCTAATCAGTGCCTTCCCTTACCTACATGAGGCCTCTAACTTTGGAGGGGTCAGTCCTGGAGGTCTGTCTAATGGAGGGGAGGGGCAGGACTACTGGGGTCACGTGTTCTGGGACCAGGTGAGACTTGTGTTTACTGTAAACTTGAAAGAGAGACTGTTGTTTTTACAAAGATGTGGAGCTAATGGGTACCATTGTATTTACTCCATCCCTCTCTCACCCCTGTGTAGGACACATGGATGTATCCCAGTATTGCTCTCTTCTACCCTAAGTTCGCCCGGGCTGTGCTGGAGTACAGGGTGAGCACAGTGGACGGGGCCAGAGACAATGCAGAGAAGCAGGGATACAAGGTAAGGAATAGGGGTGGGGGGGGGGGAATTGATTCACATTTGAATCGCGATTCAGTCTTCTAGCGATACACTTTGATTCACAAATGTAAAAAATCGATATCATATTTTTTTTTTTTTTAATAAAAAATACCAAAGAATTGTGAATCGATTCGTGACCCCAAGAATCGAATCATGAGGTACCAAAAGATTCCCACCCCTAGTAAAGAACTACCTCTGGAGATTTAACTTCTAACCATCTACCAAAAGGTTCATGAAAGCATCTTTGAATCAGTCAAATCTTGTGAACGCTCATGTGATGTGTTAAGGCCGGCTGCAGTGGATCTTCTTTTGAACAGATGGTATCCCAACAGGGACTCAAGTTCCCGTGGGAGAGTGCTGTGTCAGGAAGAGAGGTTTGTCCCGAGGACATCTATGGAAAACAGGAAATCCATATCAATGGAGATATCACCCTTGCTTTCCAACACTACCTTTACCTCACACAGGTATTTCATGATCTGTGTCGTTCGTTTCACGAGTGTAGTCTCTGTCCTCTGTCCACCTTTGTACAGCTGCTTTGTCTGACTGTTCCAGGATCTGTCCATGTTCACTGAGGGCCGAGGCAGTGAGGTGATTTGGGGGGTGGCAGATTACTGGGTTTCTAGAGTAACCTGGAGCTCAGAAGAAGAGAACTATCACATCTTGGGTAAAGTGACATTAACGATATTGTATGAAGCCACTTCACAGGCAATAACTCCAATTTGCTGATGATATAACTGTCCTTGAAGTATTAAGAATGCCATAGAACACTTCCAAAACAATTGCATAATTATTCCCAGATTTGAGATATGTTAATATGTATAGCTTTTCATTCATTGTCCAACTTGTTTCCTTGTCTCTCAGGTGTCATGCCACCTGATGAGTATTACTACGATGTCAACAACTCTGTGTACACTAACACAGTGGCCAAATTCAGGTACAAAAATGTGCTCATTCACCAGGACCCAAAATGCATGAATTTTTTTTATATTCTCTGTCTCTTAGTCTCCAGTTTGCTGTGGAGTTGGCTGGTCTGCTCAACTACCCAGCGCCCCCAGAGTGGCAGCAGATAGCTGACCAAATCAAAATTCCATTTGACCCAGAAATTAAATATCACCCTGAATTTGATGGCTATAAGAAAGGTGAGCTTTCTCTGTAAAAAGCCCTGTCCTTTTGCAGAACAATTGAACAATAACTAATTGACTGTCAATCCGAGTTTACGGGAAGAAGCTATCTGTTTGTCCGGATTTTAAAACCTCAGACGATAGCTTTGTCCATTGTTATGATGGTATACCATTGCTGAAATTCTTTTTTTTATAGTGATGTTAAATGTTCTGTCGGCTTCCCAGGTCACCCAGTGAAGCAGGCAGACACAGTGATGTTGGGTTATCCTCTGGGCCTGCCAATGACTCCAGAAGTCAGAAGGAATGACCTGGAGTTATATGAGGCTGTCACAGATCCCCATGGTCCTGCCATGACATGGGTAAATTACCGACTACATTGCACTCTAAATGGCAATTATACTACATGCAACAGTAAGATGTAATGCTTTGAGTTTATCTCTCCCATTGCAAGAGTATGTTTGCAGTAGGTTGGCTGGAGCTGGGAGAGGCTGAGAAAGCTCAACAAGAACTTCAGAAATGCTTCAAAAATATCCAGGGCCCATTCCAGGTCAGAGTGATGTTGATTATTCCTGCTGAACTGAACTATCTCCTTCTTTCTGTCACTCTTTGTCCCATAAACATGGCTTGTGAGTGTGTGTACTTTTATTTTTAAGGTATGGAGTGAGTCAACAGATGGTTCTGGTGCAGTAAACTTTCTCACAGGCATGGGGGGATTTCTGCAAGCTGTGCTGTTTGGCTATACTGGCTTCAGGTAAGTTTTACCCTCTCACCATACTTTTCCTAAACCTTTAGTCCAACAAAAGAGTGTGCCTTAACTCTATCGCTTATGTTTTGTCTTCTCAGAGTACAGAAGGATTGTCTCGCCTTTGCCCCACTCCTGCCCAATGACATATCTCAGCTTTGTTTAAGGGGTGTAAGTTACCTTGGTGCTAAGATGGACTGGTTGGTTAGGGCACAGGAAGTGTGCATTATTCTGAGGGAACAGGAAGATGCCAAACCCTGTCCTCTGCAGGTCATTCTGAAATCCTCAGGAACCAAAATCCCTCTCATACCAGGTAATACAAAATGCAATGCAAAAATGCTGATGTTTATGAAGCATGCATCACTCATGAAATATTTGCTGGTGCTGCACAGTAGCTTACATTTATGGAAACTGTGTATGACAGTAAGTCAAGCTGGTTAATTTCGAAGTCTTTAAAAGTTGTGTGTTTTGACGGCTCCTATTCATTCATTACAATCTTAAAAAGCTTTATTTGTTAAATTGGTCATTTTCCCAGATCAGGGAACTGTACAAAGTTTGACAAAACATCTGGAGAGTTTTTGATTAACTTAGTCAAACAACTCTTTTTTTTTTATTCCTTACACGATGACCACAACTTACTCTTTCTTTTACTGGCTGTTTCCTCAGGAAAACCAGTGACTTTTCCTCAAGAGGCGGGGGAAATCTGTAGACTGGACTCAACGTTGTCTTGTGGGCCAAACTGAGGAATGTACTGTATTTATACTGTGTTTATTTGATAGTAGGGAGTGTGCACTTAAATGCGACAAAACCGCTGTAGTCCATGTCTTCATGTTTTTTTTATACACTTTGATACAATCTACATTATAAAAACAGGAATGCATTTTATTCCTAATATGATACTATAATAAATTGTGCTTGAAATATACCTAATAATCATCGGGTCCCTGTGAGTCTAGATCACACATACACTTTATTGACAGATAAATCTTAATTCACAAATCTGTCTTTGGGGTTCATTTATGGTTAAGTAGACAATTTATATAATTTAATATACTTGATTAAATGTAAAACAATGTTAAAACACTCCAAGTTCATGTCCCCATGACAACAGTTCTGAGAGGGTATCAACATACTTTGCCAGTACATGCTTAATTAGAATGGATTTGTTGAGCGAACGTGTGAGGCAGAAGTATAATTGAGACGTCTATGAATATCCTACCTTGTTGAGAGCTATGCACGTGACTTGTTTTATTTTTAAAATGACAGGCGTGTTACCTGATAGTTTGTATGTTGGAATTGAGTAAAATGGCAATAGAAAAAACATTTATCATTAGATGTTCGTTGTTTTTATTTTTTATTTTAAAACTGGGGCGCGGGGGGGCACTGGTGTTATAGATTATTTTCCCTTTCCCTATTCTTTGTTGTTGCTCTCACGCTAACGTGCGAGATTCAGACCCAACTGCGCGGTCGCATTCTGCCTCTACTTCCCCCCTCCCCCGCGGCCTGGCTTGAGATGAGTGGAAGATGTCGGTTTCGGGGCTGAAGGCCGAATTGAAGTTTTTGGAGTCAATTTTTGACCCAAATCACGAACGATTCAGAATCATTGACTGGAAGCCCGATGAGCTTAGTTGTCAGTTCAATGTAACAGGGGAAAAGCTGCTGATAATACACTGCAACATCACGGTAAGAACAGGCCAGCTTCGTTAGCTCAGTAGACCAAACACAGGCTTTGCTGGTACTCGCTAGCTAAGAGGAAGCGACAAAAATGACGATTTCAGAATTCAGATCAACACCAGAGAAACCAACAAACACTCCAGCTTGTTTGCTAATTTACCGTAGCGTTGGCTATTTATCAGAATATCAGAGACTGCCACATTCAGCAAAAATTTTGAACTTTACCCAGCCTGTTAAGTAGTTTGTGTCTTGTCTTGCAAGAAATGTTACCTAGCTGGCGAGCTAACTTGCCCACAAGGCTAGCCTAGCTAGCGTAGTTAGCTGGCTACCAGCTAACCTAGCAAGGCAATTTCTGCATAGCGTCAGCTACACTCACTCAGCATAGATTACCATCAAGCAACCCCATCGTTAGCTAGCTTCTCCCTAGCTAGCGATGCATGTTGTACATGTATTACTAGTACTTGGTATTTTTTTTACATACAACAGACAATTGCACTAGGAATATTCGTAAAACAATGCATGGCATTAAATATCAAATTGACTTGGTCAGTTGGCTAGCTTTAAGCTTTCATGGCCAGCTGATTTAGCTAGGCTATTTGTTTACATGTAGCTTACTGGCTAGTTGCTAGCATGGTAGACTTCCATGACAACAAATATTATTTCGTAAAGCAATACCTTGTTTAGCAAATGTATGTATTTGTGTTAACCAAGGCTACTTTAAAGGTGACAGGGCAAGACCAAGCACAATGCTTTTAATTAAATGGGAAATGGATTATGTAAACTATAAAAATGTATCCTGAAAAATGGTAGTCCGTGAGCACTTTGGCATGGCCTTTTCTTATGGAAGTCTGCTTTCCTCAAAGACTGCTACTCACCCTCTATGTGTTTTCAGACTAAATGTCAATAATTTTGCTGTCAAGCCATTCCTTGAGTTTACAAACGGCTTGTCCTTACGGAGTGCTATATGACTTGGGGAATTCAGTTTTAGCCTATATTCAGTCATCTGCTTTCCACCTCACTGCACAGGAGTCCTATCCTTCAACATCCCCGATATGGTTTGTTGACTCTGATGATCCAAGTCTTGCAGAAGTGTTGGAGCGCTTGGAGGACGTAAGGAAAGGCAGCTCTTTGGTGAGTCACATGATTGCCACGGTCTTGGAATCATGCCATCCATTATTTTAATCATGGACAGGCCCCACCTTGACCCATCTGATGTGCATGATTGTGCAGTGTTATGTGAAGAATGTGAACACATCTTCATATTTATTTATTTTTCGTAACTTTCCAGCTCCTTCAGCAGCTTAAGCGACTCATATGCGACCTCTGTCGCCTGTACAACCTGCCTCAACATCCTGATGTAGAGATGCTTGATCAGCCTCTACCAGCCGGGCCCATCAACCCAGAGCGCAAGGTAGTATCATATATTTCAGATCGGTCAATAATGCTAAACAAATGCTCTCAATGCCTCTCCATATAATGTCTCTCCTTCTCGATAGCACGGGCCTGCAGATGAGGTGACATCTGAAGAGGAGGAGGAAGAAGAGATGGGAGAGGTGATTATCTAAGCTCTCTTATGACCTCATGAGTGTTTAGATGTGGGGCTTGTTGTTATTATCAGTGACCTATGCACTTTGTAAAGTTCTCTCTTGGAAGTCGCTTTGGATAAAAGCGTCTGCTAAATGAATAAATGTAAATGTAGATGACATTGCTGTGCGAATATTCATCTGTGAACTGTGGCAGCAGGACATCGAGGATCTCGACCATTATGAGATGAAAGAGGAGGAGCCTGTAGATGGAAAGAAGTCAGAGGACGATGGAATAGAGAAGGAAAATCTGGCCATCTTGGAGAAGATTCGTAAAAACCAGAGGCAGGACCACTTGAACGTAAGTGCTCATTCGGTAAGGTGCTTTTCTCGTTTTTTTCGGAGGGGGTAATTGGGCACATTTTGATATTGTGGTTCCATTATTGTAATCAATACCCAGGCAGTTTTGACCACCCATTTTGTTGTTATATTTCAGGGTGCAGTCTCTGGTTCAGTCCAAGCCTCTGATCGTCTTATGAAGGAACTCCGGGAGATCTACAGATCACAGAGTTATAAGACAGGCAAGTGCCAGTTTATTACAAATGGATTCCCCAACCTTTGTATTGGTATACTTATTCATAACTGATTTTCTATTGTGTAAATATGTATTTATTGTCCTATGTATTTTGTTGTTGTTGATGCAGGTATTTATTCAGTGGAACTAGTCAGTGACAGCCTATATGAGTGGCATGTCAAAATAAGGACGTAAGTTCTCATGTACTAAAAGCAAATGCGCGCACACACACACACACACACACACACACACACACACACAAATCACTCTAATATTTTTCAGCTTCTGTGTTAGAATCCAACTGAGGTCCAGTTACTTGTACTTTACAGGGTAGACCCAGACAGTCCCCTGCATAGTGACTTGCTGGTCTTAAAAGAGAAGGAAGGCGTGGACTACATTCTACTAAATTTTGCATATAAAGTAAGTGGTCTTCTGTGACTTCAGAAAAGCACCCATGGACATGTATAGCTTCTGAACTGACGTTTTCTTGTTTTGCTTTGGCAGGATAATTTTCCTTTTGATCCACCTTTTGTACGAGTAGTTTCACCTGTGCTCTCTGGAGGGTAAGCTCTCAGTGCCTTTTAGATTATTATTTTTACACCCTGTTGTACATTGCCACCTACATACATACATTATTATGACAAGTCTCTTGTGTAAAAGCTTTTTTGAATACCAAAGACATTGTATCTAAAATGTGACTACAACAGTTAGACTGGTAAATGATGAAAAGTGCAGCAAAATTAATGGGTTATATCCATAATAAAATGATGGATATATGATCCTCGACAATTTTTTATGCAAACGAGGGAAAACAATGCTGATAATGTGGAAAACAATGCTGTGATAATGTGGAAAACAATGCTGTAATTAGCATTGTTTTCCACATTATCAGCAAGTTTTCCCTCGTACTGATAACCATCTAAGAAATACACTTTGTATTAATCTGTATTAACCTTTACATTCAGTAATCCATACTGACAGCCCTGGCTTAATGCATTACATATTCTATTTCAGTTATGTCCTTGGTGGGGGAGCCTTGTGTATGGAACTGCTCACAAAACAGGTTTGTTTATTCGTTAACCTTTTTGCATACTCTCCTAACTCCTTAAGTTGACTGCATGATGTGATTTTTGTGTTCTTTTGTGTGTTGCACCAGGGATGGAGCAGTGCCTATTCCATAGAGTCTGTTATCATGCAGATTAATGCTACCCTAGTCAAGGGAAAAGCCAGAGTGCAGTTTGGAGCCAATAAGGTAACAGAAAAAAACATTGCATGTGTATAATTTGACAGTTGACTATTACGTTTGAGTACTGGATGCTGGGTGACACGTTTGTTGAGCCATATGTCTCATACGATCTGTGATCAACCTATCTTTTCTGCACATCAAGTTGTGAACCTACCATGCATTTTATTGTCTTTCAGAATCAGTACAATCTTGCAAGAGCACAACAGTCGTACAAATCCCTTGTGCAGATTCATGAAAAGAATGGTACGGGTTGGTTTCCGTAAAATATTGCAGGAATTATCTTTGATTTTGTGCATTAGTCCACATGTATGTTCTTCTTTCCCTCACCAGGCTGGTACACACCTCCTAAAGAGGATGGATAAGAAGCCACTTCCTTAATGCACTGGGAACATGTCTGGGTCAAAAGCTCCTTTTATTTTTTCTTCTTTTTTTTGTGAACTTTTTTTTTGTGAACTTTTGACTAACTGGGAGTATATCATCGTACTCATGGAAACCTTCTGACAAATCCTTCCATCTTGTTGACTCAGTAGACTCATTTGGCTGTACCACTGTGGGAAAGAGACTCCTGCCTCGCTTTGCTTTCCCTCTCGAATTCATCAAGGTGAAGGAGCTGAACATCAGTGGTCGTACATCTTTAAATATGTTCATTTTTTTCTCGAAAGCTTTTCCCCCTTAAATTGCGAAGAAAAACCGCATGTCTGCTTGAAAAAGTGGGCTCGACCATCCTCAAAGTGAGTACCTATCTGACACCAGATGGGCCAAAGTCAAAGAGAAACTGGTATCTTCTTATCTTCATCCTCCTTTTAGTTCAAGCTGCCAGCTCTTACAGTCAAGGCAATGGATTTTAACAAAAGCTTTTGTGAAATCATTTAAATTGGAAGATGGATACTGAAGATGTTTAAGTGATGTGCCACTGCTATAAATTCTATTGATGGCTTTTTTTCTTATTTTGTGTAAAATGTACTGGTACAAAATGCATTGTAAAACATATTGTACTCTGAAAATGATACTTGCTGGATTTATGATCCTTGTATAAGAATGTTACTGAAAGGTGATTGCGCAGGGGTGGGGTGGTCTTGGAAATTTGATTGGATAGCACAGTCCCTACATTCTAGCACTATCTTGTAGCATGAGGCCATTTACCCAATTACCACAAGACCAATGTTTGTGAAAGTAAAGCTTAATCCTGGCAATGCATTATTTTGAGACTGAGCTCCACACAGCATTTGTGAATGGATTCACCTGTCTAAAATGTAACTTTTGGCAGTAGTGATGCGCTGATCCAGAATGTAGTTATTCTACGCCAGGGTTCTCCGATCCTGGTCCTCGAGAGCCGCTGTCCAGAATGTTTTAGATGTTTCCCTGCTCCAGCACACCTGTTTCAAATGAATGGGTCGTTATCAAGCGCTGTGGAAGCCGGGTAATGACCATTCATTTGAATCAGGTGAGCTGGAGCAGGGAAACATCTAAAACATGCAGGACAGCGGCTCTCGAGGACCAGGATTGGAGAACCCTGTTCTATGCCATAAGAGCAAAACATGGTTCTCTAAAATAATTTTTAGAGTATTTTGACCTCCCCTGCTATTGTTTGATCTCCCAGATAACTTGTATAATGATTAATGTATTGCCTTTTCTCCATGAACATACAGGTTAGGTTGTACAATGAAACAGCAAAGCCATGGTTCACTGGTTAGCTAGTTGTTACAGAAAGGGGCCTTAAAGCAGTTATTTGTGGTATTTGTGGATCTGTACAGTTTATTCTACATTCTTGCAGCAAAATTGTTACACATTCTCAGTCTTAAAGGTAATTATGGTCGTCCCCCCCCCCCCCCCCCCCCCCCCCCCCCCCCCCCCCCCCCCCCCCCCTTTACACACTTGCAACTTTATTCTGTCAAGGATTTCAAAGCACCCTTTTAGCCTGAGTGGCCCATGAGTAAAATAGTGTAATTGAGTATTAAGAATGAACAGAGCAGGGCTTTTCCCCTTTACCAAGGATATGTTATGATAACTCGTTTGGTGTGTATTATATTGGAAATTATCACTGTACTTGCTCTTAACAGAAATTTAGGATGCCCTTAGTATTCAGTTATTTTCTTTACATAAAATATACACAACTTCAGTGCTATATAGTTTTCATGGTAATAGATTATAGACTGTTGTTCTATGAGGTCTTTGTGCATTTTTTTTTTACCACTTTCTGAAGATGTGGTGTTTAACTGGCAAAACTCAGGTAAACAAACTGTATGCTTTGCAAGGGATCGACTCATGAACACTGCATTTCGGTTTATTACCTTATAATACTTTGCGTTTCTCCTTTCCTATACTCAATTTTCAAAGACGACCTTCGTTAAGAGCTTCATAATGTGGCTTTGTCCCTGTTGATTTTATGTCATGCGTGGTCAGCAAAGAGTGGGTTTTGTAATTGGTAGGTCAGATTACACAATTTAACAGGGCCAATTTGCATGATGTCGACCCAATGCTTTGGCTTCTATCAAAACTAAAGTTAGCAATTTCATCCTCAGACAGAACTAACGGCGTGTTGTTTTTTTTGTAGGGATGGTTAATGTCCCTCATTAATGGGAATGGCATTTGCACAAACTGAAAAACGTGCCTAAAGAGGTCAACATAATAACACAAATCAAGTTTGGAATGTCAGATTTCCATATCAAAAATGTTTCTTTGTTTGGGCAAACTGTTCTGTAATTCTGTATTGTATAAATTGTGTAAAATGTTTGACTCGTACAGGTTCTGCAGTTTGTCGGGCCAACAAAGGGGGAGGGGTTAAAATCTCATGAAAATTTGCCAACAGCTGTGCTCATCTCCAAAGCCTTGTCCAGTTACTGCCTGGAATAGAAGACTGGTAAACCATGATCCGTTCAGGGTGTCATTACAAACAAGTGGAAGCTGTTGACACAGCCATGTAACAATTTCTCACTTAACCAGCAGTTAAGTCAGTGGGGGTGGGTTTAAGAGATCATCCAGTTTTGATAGTCTTGCTGTGGTGAATAGATTTGCACGCTTCTCTGTAACTGGACAGTGTATTGAAAAAGTTAATCTATCCCAATTGTAATTTCTGTTCCTGGCACCAACATATGGTGAACAGATTATCAAGTTTTGCACCATTGGCATGCTTTGGTTTTATTTTTCTTTCCATTTTAAGATACGTTTTGAACATGTACAGCAATTAGTAAACTTGCATCAAGTTTATGAATAAAGAATTTTAAGATTTTGGGTGTTTTATACTTCTAAATGTATGACTTGTAGTAGATGAAACATTTTAAGACACAAATTGCAACAACATTTTATTATCCTTCAGGAAAATAATAATACACAAAAAAGTTTGTTCCCCTTGGACTTGAGGAGAGACAGGCCCCCTGTGTTTGCGTATAATCCAACTGATGACAATATGTACTTATGTATACTATACACTTTATCAATGTAATTACTTTGCCTAAAGTTGAAGTGTCTATATGTTAGAATTCATAATACATATGAAACAACAGATCAGGATAATTGAGGTTTTTTAGAGGTGGCATTTAAAAGATGCAAGGGTAAACCAGCATAAAAACATTAAATAAATAGTGCTGTTCAATGTGCTGTTTTTCATTTCATCTCCAAGTGTACAGACATCGCAAGATAAGCAAGACAGCAGCAACATCAACAACCACACATACTGCATCTTATGTACACATGGCACAAGGTTTGGACTGATTCACAAATTCACCAAAACCACATGACTTACTATACACTGACAACTTTTTTGTTTGTGTCTTTGTACATCCTAAACATTTAAAAAGGCTTTATTCACCAAGTGCATGTTATAACAGATGACGAGTTATGTGCACGGCAAAGTATTAGGATTTTGATAATGGGTAGGTTTGCTGGTGCAATATTACGTTGTCTTGTGGTAGCTATAGCATAATTAATTTTACAAACCACTGATTCTATGAGATTAATGTTTATCTTGTTTACAGACCCTGCATATTTGGACTGGCCTGCTTTAGTACAGTATTCTTAATGATATTGCTAATATGCACATGAATTATGCGAATCACACTGTACTTTGAGTAAAGTTATTCCAGTGTAGAAACACAATTCCTCAATAATTAGAATAAGCACACTATATGATTTTCAGACACATTACCAACCACCATGAAGAATCATAGAAAATAACAGCCTCATACGCGCTCTCGTACATCATAGAAAATACACACACAATGGAGGTATTTACACAAATGTTTTAGATAAGGACTAAGACACAAATAAACTTAAACACACAATCTGACAGGACAATTCACAGGTTTAGAAATACTAGCATACATCTGTCCCATTATCACATGTGCCTATTACTGTATACTCATTGTTATATCCATCAATTCATTTAGGAGTAAACTTTATTCAAGATACATGGCAAAACTTTGCACCGTAATAAGATGAATGCTGTATCTGTACAGACAATTAATAATGAGCCTAATTAGACAACAGGAGGTCCTTCCAATTCCAGTTTGAAAACAAAAGTTTGCAATAATACTGTACTCTATGTTGCTCATATCACATCTACTCAGGTACTAACATTGACAGCCACAGTATATATTCACTGGTACAGTCTAAAATCCGGAAATCAAAAACATTATCATTGTTTAAGCATTCGGTTGACAGCAAGGATTTACTATTGGGCACAAACATCCATAACATCTGACAATACCACTGATAGTCCATCTACAACAGTACATATTTCCATTGGGACAGTAAGACTACATTTGTGTTTATCTCTGTGCAATTTGACGGCAAAAGTATTTTTGTTACAGGTTTGTTATTAAATAATTACTCGTTGATTTTGAATGTTTTTTTAATCCTAATTTTTAACCTGAATGTGCTTAATTTGATCCATGTAGATCCATAGTAGTTGTTTAACTGATAGTTAACAGCGTAGTAGCAATGCTCCTCTAAATTGCGAATGCTGAGAAACTTCAACATTAGTGATGAGAAACAGCCTGGAACTTGAGGTTCTATGGCAGCAGAACAGAAAGTCCCATGTATGTCTGATGTAAAAGGTTAGGTAGGTTAAACAAACTGGACAACTATCAAATTTCCTGAGAATCTAAGAAATATAAAATTCAATATGGACAGAAATGTGATAGATGTAATCAAAAAAATATTTTTGATACAATGTTATGTATATCTGATGGTAACTTGTATAACTGTTTTCTTATAATACAGTAATGCAACAGTATTAAGTGGTTCTCAAATATACATAAAGTATTACAATCTTACCTCATTTAAGAGCTTAAGACAAAAAAAGATTAACTTTCAAAATCAGACCCATTTTTGTAAATAGTGGCATGTACTAGGAGATTATTCATTAGATTTATATTAATCAACGTGTTGGCAATTAAAGTTACTTTAAGATGTATTGAAAATGAGACATGGCAATATATCGTCCTAATTGTTCGAAGAAAAGGGGTAAGTAGTGTTGTCTGAAGCCTTATCACTCGCGTCATTGCAGAACAAAAAAACGTGTCTTTCATGATCTGTTCTAATTAAAACCCAATTCATATATATAGGGCACCTAAATCTCTGTTCTCATGATCATCCCTTTTTGTCTGTCCTCTCCTCGTACTCACTTCTCCATCTCCTCAGTGCCCTACATCGGTTCGTCGTAGTTGTAAGTGGGTGCTGCTGAGTACTGTTGCTGTTGCTGTTGCACTGCTCCCTGGGCGGCCCCCACAACTGCCTGTTGGGCAGCTGCCTGGACGTGCGGGTTCTTCCAAGCCCCAGAAGCCCATTCATCTTTAGCTTGGGTCATGCTACCTCCACTTCCACGATAGAAGTTGTGGACCTTCAGATAACCGGGTACAAATGTTTGGGATAGTCATGTTACAACGAGTGAAGTCAGAATCATGCCACCGCTCGTGATCTACTGCGATCCCGTTCAATGAGACCCCTTATCACTTGGAGAACCCCAGTCCTACCGCATCGCTAATCACACTAAAGTCAGTAAGTAAACAAACAGTTCTAGTTTAACGGGAGATTCTGTTGTACCTTAGTGAGGGCAATGAAGGACAGCACTGCCACAGCAGTGAACATGATGGTGGGGATCAGCATGACCACAGCCGAGCCAACGTTTGTGCTGAAGAAGGTGATGGTGGCCAGCCAGCCACTGGTGGGGAAGAAAAACTAAAGGTTAATTCAGGATAGTAGGCTTACTCTGCAAAGGAATATGCCTCCAAATTAACAGTCACACCACATCTTAGACAGTCATTGTTTAACTATGACAATTCTACTGTAGGATCATTTCTGTGATATTAAGCCAACTGATCTATTAACACACATAAACTACCAAGTCAAAGCCTCATACATTTACATTTAGTCATTTAGCAGACGCTCTTATCCAGAGCGACTTACAGTAAGTACAGGGACATTCCCCCCGAGGCAAGTAGGGTAAAGTGCCTTGCCCAAGGACACAACGTAATTTGGCCCAGTGGGGAATCGATCCGGCTACCTTCTGATTACTAGCCCGACTCCCTCACCGCTCAGCCATCTGACTCCTCATAACCATACCATGCTTTGTCATTTTTTGCCAACATTACACATACAGTAATAGATGTACTACCCTTTGTTGTCTAATAATAAACTGAATGAAAGTGGGACTTACCACACTCCCCAGCCAGGGATTCCCACAGTTTGGATGATACTGATTACAACCTGGGCCATGAAGACGAAGAAGAATGCCATGAAGTTGAATGAGCTGTCGGTCCTGTAGAATATATCAATATGTTGCTGTTTTCACAATTGTTGACACTGAAGAATCACCAAATAAAGAAGCCAATCACAAAGTTAATTTAAATGCTGTGTACGTACTTGAGGGCCTTGTAGATAGGTCTGAACCAGCATACATAGGAGCAGGGGGTAAAGAGGATGAGCCATAGGATGGCCATACCAAAGTTAGTGGCTCCACCCCCGCCACACATCCATGCCAGGCAGCCAATCAGATTAACAGCCAAAGTTGCACTGTTCACTGTTAATACCACACAGGAAATAAATGCATGAATGGTAAAACTTGGATCATTTAATAAAATAGTGCATCAATATGACCCATAAAGGATGATGCAAAGTTTAATACAGATTTGAACATAATGTATTTATAAAAAGAGCAATGTTATCAATTTAAACATGAGTACAAATTTAGGTGGGAAATTGTTTAGAAAAGCTTCTCTAACAAGGGATCTATAATAAACTAAATTAAACTACATTTACTACTATTATACCCTACACACAATACAATTGCTACACAAAACACTACCATCTATTGGTAAGCTAATCCGTTATTTATATTTCAGATAAGACTTACATAGGTTTTTCAAATAATTCCCAACCCGAGCGACAGTGAAAAATGTCTTTATCCTGTATCCTGTATGTGTCATCCATTTCATTAATACACAAAATCAGTTCCTGTTATCTAGTCAGTTATATACTGTAGAAAACTATTATTAGGTAGGGTCAGATATGACACTGAGAAATACTGTTATTATTTCAAAGTCAAGTGGAAGAAAATCAATCTATATCAGATATGGTACACATATGGTGACATTAGTTAGACACAAGTAGTATTAAAACTACAAGACCTGCCAAGCTTGTTTTCCCCTCTCTCATAATGTTTTGGGTTAAACAACAGAGACTACGCTTGAGCAAACTTCTGCTTGTGAGGGGTTGAATTATGATGAGAAAAATTAACACAATGAATCTAAGCGATGGAGACGGGACCATAACTTAATCACATCAAAAATATAATGTAATAACTATAATAAATATATCTTCCAAATAGAGAGAAGGTATTAGATGCTCAACGAATCCTGTCAACCCTGTTCATAGCAAGACTTACATATCCATAGATAATAGAGCCTCTTGCACATGGTGCGGTGTACGTCTGGGATCTCATTGAAGTCTTGATAAAAGCATGGCTTCAAGGGGATGAAGCGAGGCAGGGGTGGGAAATTGTTTTCTGTGATAGAAGAACACTGTTGTTACATATCAAACAATTTCTATAAGAAAGTTCTGAAAAGACCTAAAGAGGTAGCATTTATGAACCAAGTTTTCATACTTACAGTAATTCATGAGTAAGCAATTTCAATAAGCACCCTCTGGATACAATATTTAGGAAACTAAGTGAACTAAGCATGAACTAAAATGGCAATGGATAAGTTGAATTGTAATCTATGAAAATCATATAGTTAGCTTATAGGAACAGTCTATACTCATGTTAATCGTCCATTGTTTGTAAATATGGATGCATAACAATAAAAAATACATTCTCAAAATGGTCCACAAAATGACATAATATGATTGGGACTGGGTCTTACCTGCCATTGTGACAGTTGACAGTGGTCCTCCTTTTAGAAGGATATATTATAAACCTCAGTAACCTTAAAGGCTGTTTACAAAAACGGCATAGAACATAGATACTGGATTAGTAAATCAGTGAATGCATGCAGGACAAGTTTATTATGCATTAAGATCATAAAGCGTTTGAATACTATAGGGTACAGTGAATTACACAGGCTACACAAATAATGGAAATACTCATTTAATGATTCCATAAAATGATTGAGTAGGCTCCATTGGTAGCTAGTCTACTCAAGCGGAAACTAGGTGCTTCCAGTATGCGCCCCAAGTCTAAATCCCTTCTATAAATGATGGAAAAACAGAAACAATTGACATTATTTCGACAGAGCTGCAAAAATGTCTATGCATACATGGCCTTCTGAAACATGTAGGCCTTCATCGTTTTGCGTTGCCTATACTCTCTTTACATAGGCTATCCTACCCATTGCTCTGTCAAATAGTCTGCCAAATGTATGTAATGCTATCAAATTCCACAATTCGCATTGTAACGTATTTTCAAACCAATGCCTTAAGTCTAAAATGTGCCATAGAGGTGAGGCTATCATGAAGGGCATTTTCTCAACATCATTCTGAACATCAAAATAAAATGGTAGCCTTGCCCTTAATCTGATCATAAAAGAAGCATAAGGAAAATGTTTTTTCTATTTTTATAATGCAATATAAGGACATGATACATTACATTTTAGATGTCATATTAAAGATGAGGATGCTCAACGTTAAACAGTTGAATGGAGGACTAGCAATGGAGAAAGCGCCCTTCAGAGGAGCACGAATGCACGATGATGATGAACGCTATAAAAACGTCAAACCCAGTTATTGCAGCAAGATTGGTTTTAGATTTTCGAATACACCAACACAGTCAGACTATTTATGTAGCGAGTCGGCTGTAATACTATTCCCGTCATGCAGTTGAATGTGAATGAATGACATTATAATACTTTTGAATGTAATCCTTACCTCACTTTATTGCAAACAAAGTGGTTACACTGCAACGTCCTTATTTAGAATTAAATTAATTCTTCGGTTTCAACAATCAGCGCTTAAAACGAGCATATATAAGAACACACAGCCGATTAAATCTGTTTCCTTTCAGAGGAGGTTCAGGAGTAGAATCATCACGTGACGTCACGTTTGTCTTTACGCACATAACCGTTCCACAAACTATGGTTTGAGAAAACGGATTTGTTGCTGGCCAGAACTGACAAACAAGAAAACCGCTTACTCGCAATCTTACTACACACTTTCCCGCCTCTCTACATACTCCACTGCTCCCCGCGGTGCTGATTTTAAAGCCATATGTGGTTTAATAGACTATGTAGAATGGAAAGGCATAGGCTATTATTTATTTCGAACATAAATCCTATATTTTCAGTTTTTCAGAGTGAACTTGACTTTTGTTTTCATCATCACCGCAATAGTAACTGCATAGGGATATCATCATAGACATTTGGGGCAAAAACGTTAACTCATACTAAGGGACGTGCATATTAAATAGCCTAGTATCAGCCGATGGGTCGCTGGCAAGAAATAGCCAAGACGGCTGAGAGAGAGAGAGGGTTCGGTGTCCTAACATTTTATCCTGCCCGTCAGATTGTGATACCAACACACCAAGGTCATGGTTGGTGTTTGCGCTGGTACGTAAGTAAATCTTGTAAAATATAGGACGAATTGACAGAACACCGGGAATACACATCTCCGTCTACCGACTACCGGATGCTATCGTCATCATAAACTGCCAACATACCCGGATGTTGTGACAGTAAAACAACTCAGGAAGCTAAGCATGTTTGCTATGCTTAAAACGAATGTAAGTTTGCCAGTAAGGGATACAGGTATCGATATTTGCTTATTCTCATTAACATGATGCAAGTACGTGTGGTTTGGATGTTAATGAACGTAGTCTTTATTTCGTATTGTCTGTCTCTTATAAAAACTGACGCTAGCTAGCGAACTGTAAAGGTAAAAAGAGCTACAGCAGGAACTAGCTTGTCCAGAATTTCTGGTGTAAAATCGTGGTAACTAGATTTTTTTTTTCCACGTTAGAAATCGTTTTGTTTTATGTCAGCCGTCTAGATTTATCTAGCTAACGAACTAGGGTGATTTAGTAGTGGTATACGTAGTTGCAGAGTTGTCAGATACATAACTGGCTACATGTCTAGTGTGTATTCTCATATTATTTTGAGTAGTTGGAGATAATAGTCATTCAGGACTTTCCTGATGGCTATAGGCCTAGGCTATCCTTGCTACTACAAGATTTTGTGATTATACATGAAAAAAGTTTTTAACCCCGGTGTACACACGCATGTTAATTTGTCAGTTTAAACCTTATTCTTTGTTTTCAGTTTTGGGAATGCAGCCGCCACTCCCAGCTGACGCTGTCAGAGAGCTCGTGTGCTCCTGTCTGCACAGGGACCCAGTAGCAGCAGACCTGCGCTGCAGCCTTTTTGTTGCAGCTGCTCAAAACTACAAGCGAGATTCAGTGCTAAGACCGTTTCCACCTAGATACATTAGTGTGGACAGCAAGGAGTTTGATGAGTTGGTGAGCAATAACACATTATGAAACACAAAATGTACTAGTGTGAGTTATTAAAGCTTTGGGACACATTTTTTTTTAGCGTTTGCAGCATCTAAGTATCCTATCTTATTATACTAGATAAAATGAGTAGTTGTTTAGTTTTTCCGGTTTTTTTTTTCTTCCAGTTAAGGGAAGTGAGCTCATTGCCTGGACTTAGGGAGCTGGTGAGGCTGAGGCCTGGTGAGGGAGACCAACATCTGGCTCTCGTTCACTGGGTTCTTTCCTCCAAAAGCTTTGCGGTTAAAACACTACAAAAAGAAGAGGTAGTAGCCAAGCATTTGAATTTCCCCCTTGTTCTGTTTACCTCATATATTATGGTACATATTATTGTATCCAGACATATACAAAATAGATTATTATTAAATAAGAACTCCCCCACAAAAAAAAGGTAGTTTTCTAAGCAATTGAGTTTCCCTTTGTTGTTCTGTTCAGATACATCTACAGATCTACAGAATTCCATCCAGATTTCAACAGAACAACTGTTTAACCTCTACTTTTGTGTGGGAGTTCTTAATAATGTCAATGAATTCTTAATCATATATCAAATGTTTTCCACAAATTATTTGATTTGTCCAATTTCTCTGGTCTTGCCTGCTGAACTGAAACAGTATGCTAAACTGTATAACCTGACTGAGAGTGAGGGGATTTCTGCGCCTGTCCCAGACTTCCTGTTTGAGCTGGAATATTGTGACCAAATGAAGGCAAACTTTGAGAAGACAAGAGATGGACGAGACACTTTCTATGCATTCCATGGCAGCCGCTTGGAGAACTTTCATTCTATCATTCATAATGGGCTACACTGTCACCTTAACAAGGTTAGTTTTGTAAAAGTAACCACAAAAAAAAAAAACAGTCCTATAATGTTAGTTGTAGTTAGTTTTTCCCAATACCCACCTCACATGATGTCATGCCTGTAGACAGGAATCAACACACTTTGGAACTGATGGAATGAGAGTGGAAATTGCAAGGCTGACAGCTGTTATGTGACTTTCCTATAGACCTCACTGTTTGGGGAGGGAACCTACCTCACCAGTGACCTCAGCATGGCTGTACTCTACAGTCCCCATAGCAACGGGTGGCGGGAAAGTCTCCTAGGACCCCTACTGAGCTGTGTTGCCATGTGTGAAGTCATCGATCACCCAGATGTCAAGTGCCAGGTTAAGAGTAAAGGTATGCAAAGGAATGGCATGCTAGCTGCTTCACAAACAGATAGTTTGCATGTCAACATGTGCGATATTGTTTGTGTTGGTCTTAAACTCAGTAAATCCCTATACTGGTTTCAGACAAGACCGTTGATCGCCAGCGTTCCCGGGCCAGAAACAGTGAAGGAGGGGAGGTCCCTCAGAAGTACTTTGTGGTCACCAACAATCAGCTGCTGAGAGTCAAGTACTTGTTTGTGTACTCTCAGAGAAGACACCTGTCCAGGTGAGTCCTGCTTAGAGCTGGATAGAACAGCGTAATACTCCTTTAATACCAGGCGTACTTAGGAGAGTAAAATGGTTACATGAGAAGCATAGACTAGGTGTCATTAAGACATTATTTTATCCCATCCCAATCCAAAGTGTAATATTTCAATTGAAAGGCCTGTATAGGCACTGCTATAATTTACTGTAGTTGAGGAGTTTAAATGTTATTATTGCATGGAGGTATTAATGTTTTTGTTCACCTTACATTAAATTAGCTAGCTACTCTGATTAAGACCTTATGTATTGTAGTAGTCTTTGTTCAATGTGCCTGGTAGCTGAGATGAGGTTTCTTAGCAATATGGCTAATATACATGTACAGACTCTAACTTGACTCTAACTACCAAAATAAGCAGAGCTATGCACTTATAATCCTTGATCTTTTTGTTGTACTTTCATTTTGCAGGATGTGTAAGTCACTTTGGTTTAGAGCATCTGTTAAAAGAATACAATTTAACGTCAAGGAGCAGTATTGTTGATGTTTCTGTCGGTTTGATTTCAGACATTCCCGCGGCACCTCATGGTTAGTCAGACATCATTTTGCCATTATGATGAGCCTCTACCTTCTGTTGCTCATATTCATCGGTGCCTTCAACTCCACCACCTTCCTGTCCTTTTGGCAAAGACTGTTCCGGTGACACAACAGAGGACATTCCTCCTCAGTGCCTTTGCCTTACACAGACAATCAAGCCAGACAAGACAAGAGGGACATAACATTCTAACTCAGTTTTTCTCTCCTACATTCACTGTTATCAATGCAACATATTCAGATGATCTCATCATGTAAATTAAAACCACCAATTTAATTAAAAATAAATAAAACTCAGCAGACTATTAAGACTAGACCCAAAAATGAGAAATCTCTGTTAGATTTTCGAGGGATGCAGCTAAATATAATCGACACGGCACAATACGTTGACCTGCATAAGGATATAAGTCTGAAGGGGTTTGGTTAGGTGTACTGTATCTACCATACTTAGGAATTAATCATTAAATATATTAACAATGTGATTAATCTAGCTACGCCTTTTATTTCAGTATGATTGAAACTGCCGAGACGTTATCACTTCTGGACTCCTTTTATATGATGTTCTATGTGCTTCTGATGTCTGGAGTCTGATGCACCATGTGACTCAGTTTTATTTCAAACGAGAAAGTCGGTTGAATCAGCCCATTTCTATATATTCTCTGGCCTTTTGATCGCCTGCATTTATTGAACACAGGTTTTTTTTTTTTTTCCTTGAACCATAGAGGGTATAGTGACTAGATTATCACCATACATTTTAAGTTCATTGTATTTATCATAAATGTTGTATTGAAATTAAAGGAAATCTCCTCTAAGGATTTCTTGTTAAGGTCAGTCATGTTTATGTTCATATAGTGTATGCTTTTGGATCCCAGATATATTTCTTGAATAATAAATCTTTGAACTAAAAGGTGCCTTTTACTTTTTAAGCATACTCATGCATTCAAGTTAGCTGCAAAATAACTTTACCTTTTTTCTCTATGATAAAACATGTATAAACAAGAAACACGTTTATATGAAGATTTGAAGGACGAAGAACAAACCTGCCTATTGTTGCCTGCCTGGTGCTAGTTTTGTAATTGCAGGCTCATAAACAGTGTGTTATTCAGTAACCATTGGTTGTGTGACACTGTTCTGGGGAACACTGTTTAATGGTGAATATTTTATTGAAATGTGAGAATCCCTCTTCATCTTCTGTAGCAACTACATTTAATGAAGCTCAAACAGTTGTAGTAAAGGGCAAGTAGAGTTTAGTTGCAATTGTGATAAACACAATGAAATAACAGCACACTGCAAATCTACACTCAATTTGGCAAGTATGAGAGCTACATAAGTCATTTGAAAGTAGATCAATGCATAAATCATTATCAAGTTATACCAATACAGTTTATAAAAATAGCTGCCATCTGTTTTTTCTGCTACATTTCAGTGAAGGTTTACAACTAGGACTTTTCTTTAGTCGCAAAGCATCAGTTTGATGCATTTGGGCAGGCGGGCACAAAGCAGAGAAAGTGTCCTTGAATATTTGTCTGTCGAGAGAAGAGAGGGAAAACACAACTTCATAATCATATCATGTGACCAGGAGGGTTCCACTGAAATCTAAAGAGCTCCAAGTTGGCCAAGAGTGCAAATAAGCATATTAAATGTAGTGCTTGCAATAAAACATGAGAAAGAAGCAAACAGTGAGATGATTTAGGTAAGACACTCACCTGCAGGTTCTGGTGGCAGATAGGGTTATGGGGGGCTAGCATGTGGTTGTGAACACACCTCCCAAACCGATGCAGGCAGGACGGGTCAGAGGGAGGACACGTGTGGGAGCAGGAGGGAGGTCGTAGCACCATACAGCTGGAGCAGGAGGTGTGCTGGCACGGGCCGTGGCAATATTGCTTTTCCAGCAACACTGACCTACAGCAGACACACAGATTGGTTTGACCATGATGCTAAGAAACTTTGTGGGAAATTAAAATGGCTTTGTGATGTGTTCCTGAGTGCATACACCCACCTGGCTGAGCAGATCTCTGAGGGGTTGGCCTGGCAGTACTCCATGGTGCACTCTGGGCGACAGCTCTCCACATCCAAGGACTCAAGAGCTACAGCGAAAACATACAATGAAAAATACATAAATTCTGAATGGAAATGTATGGAGAAGAATAATCTTAAACCCGGTAAGTGTCATTATAAATAATAAATGTATTACTTGACAATTGAAGTGTGTCGATGGCATGTCTATGGATAAGACATCACACATGGGCAAGATAAGAGGTGTAATTATAGAGAAAGTGCTCTTGAATCAAAGGAAGCCTTGACCGCGCCATCATTTTTCACAGCTCATAAAACAGACAAAGTGCGAAAATGCACAATTTGCATATTAAATGACTAAAGTTAAGAATCATGCCTGAAGGCGAAGCATGGAGGCTGATTCATTATCACAACAAATCATTTTGAAATACTTTCAATGGTACTCTTCTGGTTTCCAATGCAACTTTGAGAAGAAAATGTTGTTACCTGCTTTACAGATTCCTTTTTGCTCTGCATCTGGTTTGCCATCAGTGGACTCTTGGTAAACACACACCAGACCCTTGTCACACTTGCCCAGATAGTCCCACGTTCCTCCACAACTCTCCCCGACTGTCCGGGCACATGCCGGGCAGCAGCTGCAGATGCCAGTCGTCACACCACCCTTACACTGGAGTTTGAGGGCCCTGCGTGGACCGCAGTGAATACGTTCACACGATGGGCAGTGGAGGGTCTGCAGGGTGTGGACCCCAGGGGAAGGGCTCTCTGACCCTAACCCTAACCCCAAAAAGGTTCCCACTACCATGAGCATCCACATCATTTACTTGTTGTAGCTGTTTTGACGTAGGAAAACCAGACTTTTATAAGTCGGTCCTTGGGTAAACGTCACTGGCAGAACCTTGCAAGTTTATGAGCTTCTGTACCTCCACCCCCATTGACAGCCAATGGATGAAGTGGTAACACAGTAAGTGTGTGTTGTCTAAATGTGCTGTTAATCATCCCCAAGTCTTATCTTTACAATCTCTTTGTTGTTTTCTTTTGTTTTCCAATATTTCTTTCTTTTGAACACTTTTAGATAAGTTTGGTCCAGGTGTGAAGAGCGGTCCCTTTGTAATATGAGTCACATGACTAACGAAAGGGGCAATTCAGTCTGATCAGATAAATGACCTGTTTTTACTAGAACAAAAGGACAAGATTAAGACATGGCAAGTTATCTGATTAACCCTCAAGTCTGCAAGCCTACTGTACAATAGAATAGCCCTAAATAAAAGTGCCATAAATTGTCAAACAAATCATCTTTATTTTGTCGAACAGGCATTGAACTAGTGGTCTGCTCTCAGTGAATCAATGTTTTTAACCACTCAAAATATAAAAGTAAAATTATTATCAAAGTAAAATCTTTACATTTCAGAAATCTGTATGAAATACATTACTACAGAACTCAATTCCAAAAAATTATTGATTATCCATTATGCATGCATATTATTATCATTATCAAATAGTAAAAACAGCATGTATACTTTAAATCAGTGTTTCTCATCCCTGGTCCTTGGAACCCACTGTCCTCCTGCATGTTTCCCTGCTCCAACACACCTGAGTCTAATGAGGGGCCATTTCGGAAATGCACCCCCATGTAATTTCTGTTCTGTATATCCCAGCATCAAATGATTCTTACTCTACATTGAGGGGATTAATATGAGTAAACAGCGAAAGTTTCATGCATGTGGCCCTTTCCTAGTCAGAGTTAGCAGTGGGTGCATTTCCTGGCAAAACATAATACAGCCCTGGCCTGAAATGCATTTCCAGCCCTGCCCAGAAATGCACCCCCCATGTAATTTCTGTTTGGTATATCCCAGAAAATCAAATTATTCAACCGTACATTGAGGGGACTAGTATGGGCCAGGGAAAACAGGAAAAACAGGAAGACTACACGGTCCTTTAACAAAACACAGGTGAACAACAGAAATTGGACGATACTAGCGCTCTGGGCAGGCGGAGCATCACAGTTTGTGCAAGTTCTTCAGTGAGATTAATTGAAACACTATCCCTGTTTTCAGTGTTCTTGGGTGCCAGTGTGTCAAATGTCATTTCATCATACAATATGAAAAGATAAACTAGAGTGTATTTAAGCAGTGAACAACTTACTGAAATGTGCGAACAAGCACTCGCTGGTAGTGTGCACATACTGACCAGATAAGAGAATCATTTACCACCGATGGCAACAGCTCTGTTATGTGTTTTTACAAAGGTTGAGATTCTGGGAACATTAGCATAAGGAACATTTATTTCCCTAAAATGCACAATTTAACCTTTACAAGAAACAAAATACTGTACATAAGATGTAAACAAGAACAATTTACAACAGAAAAGAAGGTCAACTTTGCCCTATAACAACATTCATCTTATGGTTTTCCAAAATGTTGCACAACGAGGCGTCCTTGAACCTCAACACAGGGATTATCTGCACATATGAATGTTCAAACCTTTCACCAAATTCCTTTGTAATCACCACACCAGAATCTTACTTCAGTTCCACAACTCGTCAGCTTTGTGTATGGACTCAAAGATTAGGTGTAACTGAATTCTTACAGTCGTTATATGGGTTTCAGAGGGAAGGAATACACCTTTTCTTGCTCTCACAAAGAATCATTGTTTAACTCTATGTCCCTCAAGAAGATAGTATATTTGACCAGAGGCTGGATAACTAGTAGCTTTGAGGTTATTTGAGGACTTTGTTGGTAAGTTTAACATTTGGAGTATAACACATTACCTCAGAATGCTTATTTCAAAATGCTGTTGTTGAACTTAAATCTGATATAGTTGAATTGTTGTGTGTGTGTATGAAACAAACACTTTCTTCACTAACAGTAAGTCAGGATAATTTATTAACTCAACTTTTATATTGTTCCATATTAATAACCCTCACGTAGAAGTTGATTTGACAGCATATCTATGCCCCAAACGTCCGTGCATTATCAAAACTGAGTTGTTACGTCACCACCTGTTCACCAGCTATATACCTAATGGAAGGATTCTGTACAGTTAGCCAAGGAGCCCATATTTTACCATTGAGTTGGATAAAGGTTGGCTATGTAACTGATGTGGCTATGAAAACTTTCATCTGTTGATAACACCAACTCTTCCTAAGTCACTTCCTCTGTGTTAGCACTATAACAACATTAAACATCTCAGATAGTATTTTTGATCATTGATGAATGTTGAAAAGTGTGACAAATAGATGAGTGATTAGGAATTGTCAAAAGGTGGCTACCATGTGCAGCTTTTATTGAGTACTAGTTGTGCTAATTGTTACATGTACATGTAATGTGTCAAACAGTAGGCACTGCCATTTCAGAAGTTGAACATTTGATTATTTGTAAACAATGTAAAGTGCAGGAAAGAGGTCAAACATAATATGGAGATAGATAATGTGTATGTCTGTATCAGGTCAACTTTGCTCTACAACAAAAAACATCACGCTTTGAAAGGATTTATACAGCTAGATGTTCTTGAACCTGGATGTGATTTTAATGTAATCAGTTGTAGCATTACAGATTTTAAAACATACCATTGTAAAATTCCATTTGAAAAGACAAATATTGCTCTATAAATGATCCTTTTCTCCCTTGTATTTTAGTGCATTTCTATTGGAGGATTGAGATGTATGACCCAACTCTGGTTATATGTACAGTGCTGCTCAGCATGATGCCCACTATTGATGGAGGGAAGATTCTAGTGTTCCCATTGGATGGGAGCCACTGGGTGAACATGAAAGTCCTCATCGAAGAGCTACACTCTAAAGGCCACGAGATTACAGTGATACGGCCTGAAGATAACTGGTACATTAAGGAGAAGTCCTCTTTCTACACATCTATCACCATTCCCAACACAGGTGGATTTGAAGAGGAATTCTTTTCTACATTTGTGTCCCGACAACTGGATATACAAAGACAAGGATTGTCTTTTTGGTCCCAGATTTGGTCTCGTATCAAAATTGAGATGGAGGTACACGAGCAGTTCTTCAAGTTTCACAAGAGGATGAGTGAAATGGTTGTTGAGATATTTGAAAACAAAGAACTCATTCAATTTTTTCAGAAAGCCGAGTTTGATGTGGTCTTAACAGATCCGGGCATCGGAGGGGGAACAATGTTGGCTCATCGTCTCTGCATCCCTCTTGTGTACAATGTCAGATGGACAATTCAAGGTGAAGCTCATTTTGTTTCTGCGCCATCACCTCTCTCATATTGTCCTTTCACTGCAACAAAACTGACTGACAAGATGACTTTCCCTCAAAGGGTTATAAATGTTTGGGCTTCTACAATGGGGACTTACGTGATGGCCTCCATAACTGAACCTAATTATAAACCGTTAGTCCACCGCTACTTTGGTCCTGATGTAGATTATTCATGGTTTTTACAGGAAGCTGATATCTGGCTGATGAGGAATGATTTTGTCTTTGAGTTTCCTCGTCCTACCATGCCAAACTTTGTTTACATTGCTGGATTTCAATGCAAGCCTGCCAGGCCCCTGCCTCAAGATCTAGAGGAGTTCGTCCAGAGCTCCGGGGAGCATGGACTCATCGTGATGTCCTTAGGTACGATAGTGGGACAGCTTCCTTTGGATGTAACTGAGGAGATTGCAGCGGCTTTTGCTGAAGTCCCCCAGAAGGTCATCTGGAGGTACATTGGACCAAGACCCATTAACCTGGGTAACAACACCTTACTTGTGGACTGGCTGCCACAGAATGACCTGCTAGGACATCCCAAAACGAGGCTCTTTGTAGCCCATGGAGGCACAAATGGTGTTCAGGAGGCCATCTACCATGGCGTTCCCTTGGTGGGACTGCCTCTCGTTTTCGATCAGCCAGATAACCTGTCCAGAATGAGTGCAAAGGGAGCTGCTGCTATAGTGGACTTTTCCACATTAGACCGCAACACCTTCCTGTCAGCCTTAAAGGAAGTCCTATACAAGTCATCTTATAGGGAGAATATGCAAAGGCTTTCTAGGCTGCACAGGGACCAGCCAATCAAACCACTGGAGCGAGCTGTGTTCTGGATCGAGTATGTCATGAGACATAAAGGTGCTCCTCACCTGAGGACACAGGCCAGCAAACTGTCCTGGATCGTGTATAACTCTGTGGATGTAGTCGTGACTTTTCTGGGAGTGATGTTGTTTGCGACCCTAGCAGGCATTTCAATCATAAGGTTTTTCTGGAAAGTTCTTTTTTGTACGAGGAAAGTGAAACATGAATGACAAAATCAAACCTGTGGTCATTGACAGAGAAATAAAAACAGGGGCAGAATGTTGCCTTTTGACATATTAGTGTATTCTCATAATACAATTAATAATAATACCATAGAGATAGTAGATAATAGTAGAGGGGTAATCAAAAATGATGAGTATGAATTCATCACACCATTGTTATTGAACCAGGGTTTCTGTTGGTAAAATTGTTTAAATTGTGCGTGCTTAATATTCGGATCTGTCAATATCTCCATGATCATCATTTGACAACAATGGAAAGGAACTGTACTGCAAAGGTAATGCATCTTTATACCGTTTTGTTTATAATGAGCTTAATTGTGTGACAATTGAAATGCAGCACAAAATACCATATGTCATACAAATCTTGAAAGATATATTCTTACCCTCATTTCTGGTCAAGTAACCTAAACACAACTGGAAGTATTGATCAAAATAGAGGAAAAAGATTTTATTGATTTTCTTGTATATCTTATGTACATTTTCTTACTGTATTTTATGATATTCGAAAGTCTGTCACAGACAGAGAATTTCTAGAACTACAATAAAAAATAAGTAATGAGTATAATTTTTTTGTCATAAAGGTATCACGTCCATGTTTGGGTTACAAGTTGGGTTAAACATCACTGACGTCACTGCCCCCTATCCCCCAAAAACACATATTCAAACCGCAGTCTTGAGGTATTATGGAGAAAACCTGATCTTTGCATCCTCTGCAATTTAACAAAAGATGACCAGTACAATCATGTCATCTCATAAGTGTTGTTGATTTCCTGGATTTCCTCCTCCTGCTGGCAGCTCTCTCTGATCACATACACTATGAGGCCTACGCAGATAAAGATGAGCAGAGCAATGCCAATCACCTAAAGCATGAACCATGGAAAAACACAACAGACTGACTCAGTGTTACAGGCAAAATACAAAAACGACAATGACTTTGACCTACTTGATATATACCATTGAGATTTGGAACGAGTATTTCAATGGTAGCAATTGTAGATGTAATTTCACAACACACAGATGCTAGTTTGAACTTTTAGTTTGATGAATCACACATTAACCCCCAAACCAAAAACAAAACAAACCTGTGTTTTTCTCTCACCTGAGATTCAACAAATAATTCCTGAGAGTGAATCATAAGTTCCGGTAATGTGCCATCATCAAGGATTGGCTCACACCACTTCTGAGGCGCAGCTTTGTCAACGATGACAAATCTGCCAATCCAATCTGTCATTGCACAGGCAAAATACTGTCCATCGAGGAACAGCAAGATCAGCCACATAATGGGAGGGACGAGGCTTGATATAGACACAGTTATTGGACACCCTCTATCATATCTGCATCCTTGTATTATCAGCATTAGCATGAAAGCCATGACAGCGGGAATGACAAAGAACGCAGACGAAAACAGACCGTTCCATTTAGGATCGCAAGGGCACTCAAACTCCAACTCCACTAACTTCTCCAAGCCCATGAGTATGAATCCAAAAGCCACATTTGACACAAGAGGGCTGTTACCAAATTCCCTCTTCAATCTTGAAAGCCATTGTTGTTTTCTTTCCATACTAAATGCTACATAAAAAGAGATTTGTACCACAGAAAAACTCTGAGAGAAGGTGCACATTTGTGAACATGCAGAGATCAGTGATGCATGACTAAAAGTTTTTGTGGGAAGGTTTGCCCTGCAGGCAGAGGACCACATTTCTGGTATCATTGGTTCACATCAAAGGAAGGCGGACCCATTGTGTCTGCACTTATACAAGCGATTGGTTAACTGGGCATGACAGGCATGGGATCCTGTGAAATGTAACCATCCTGAAACATGGATGAGGGAGGGCATGAAAGTGGTGGGAAATATAAATACCAAAGCATTTAAATGTATATATGTCATTTAGAGAAATCATAGTGAAGGTACACTGAAAATGAAATGGGGCTTCAACAATCTTTTTTTTTAAAGCACAACAACATTTTTTTTATGCTATCTCTTCTCATGTAAGCAGTTATCCATGTCACACAAACAAATGACCTATTCTATGAGGTATCTCCCATTACAAACTTGAGGCCCTCTCAGGTCATTTCTGAAGTGTCCATGGCGTTATAAATGTCTAAATCATTTTGTTTAGTTAGATGTACAGACAATATAGGATGGAAGCAGTTTACAGTCTTAATTGTGTACCATTTCGGGAACATTTCATTTATATTTTTCTATTAATCCTTCAACCTTCCAGCCTACATAGTGCCTGGACCTCCTGTGAATCCACAAATCAGGGCATTGGATGTTCATAGATTTGGACAGTAGATGGCAGTATTAAGCTAACTACAAACTGAACCAAGTAAAGATAAAATGGATAAAATATAAACTAAAATATTGTGGGTTTTATTGGCTTGAACAAAAATAGGAGTGGCATGCTTTCATATCAGTTAACTGGATCAATGCATAGCAATGCAATGCATCCATGCATAATCATACGGTAACCCTTCAGACTCAGCTCACCTTGCAAAAGCTGATCTTAGTTGAGCATTCAGTAACAATGAGAAACTATTTCCGGTTATTCATGTTTCAACCCATATACTCATTGTGCATGACTGCTATGTTACCCTATTTGAGTTTACAGTGAAATAGGATTATAAATCCAATTGCAGTTTGCGCTGCCGTTGAGGTCAGAGCTAAGCCAGGTGTCTGAATTTAACAGCTTGACCCACAAACCACCTGGCAATCTGTGACGGCCGTAGTGGCAGAAACAGGTTTTCATTCGCTTATAGACGACCTAAAACCGACCACTCTCGTCTCAATATCATCTTCATCTTGTTCTCAATCCATAGTAAGACATGAATAAGGCCCTTGCCCCCACGTAATAAGTATACTTCTAGACATGCAGAGTCTCGCGGGATTTGCTAAATTAGAATAGGTTCCCATTTGATTATTGGGTCGAGATCTCGGTGCACTGGGTACACATTCAACCGCTCAGGTATCGTTGGTACCAGCAGCCTGGTCCATCGACGCATTTTTGCGTGGCCCAATTGGGATATTGTACGGGTCGCTTCATCAGCTCAGTAGCATCCTCCATCCTGTTCTGCTTTACTCAAGCAACCTCACCCTTTACCCACCGGCTTTTCGTCCCTTTATCTTTGTAGATGATACCTGGTAAACGAAAAACTGCAATAATGTACCTCTCGGTGGCAATAGTTGGACTAATGCTGCATTCGGTTGCTTCGCAGAACGGTAAGAATGTGCTCGCCTTATAAAAAAACCCGGGGGAATTATGGCTGCTAAACGGCTTTGGAGACTGATGACTGATTTGCCTGTCTTAATCAGTTGATTGTGGATGTAACGTATTGCAATGTATATACTCAGAGGCTGTTTTTCTGCAGAGTAATGATTGTATTGCCATTTTCAAAATGTTACCTTTGTAAATTGTTCCATGTGATTAGAACGCCAGATTTGACATTTTCTCCTTGTAGGCTATCAATAATGAAATCTTCTTAGCTACGTGACATATTAAGATGACGCTGACTATCAACTAATTTACGCAATATATTTTTGTGTTACAATGTCTTATGTTTTAATACACTACAAGGAAGGCATACGGTGGATGACCATTTAGCGCAAAGGCTGTTTCCTTCAGCAAGGACAAGTTAAACGTTGAGAAGGTGAAGGGACGAGGGACGAATTCTAAAGCAAGTAGCCTAGCAGGCTACAACCCGCAGTTACATTTTGAATGCATAAAATCTTGTTTTCCTTTACCAACCCCGTTGAAAATAAGTTTTAGTGCTCCCTTTAATTTTCTTGTGTTCTAAATATGCATATATGTTTAATGACTCGGGAATTCAATCCCTCGAATACAAGAATAGGCCTACAGAACTCACACAGGTAGAAATGGATCAGACCACCGCGGTTCAGCTGTAAAAAGCATTAGGCCAAACATGCAAGATGTCTCATGTGTAGGCCCAATGATCTTACAGATATCTACTGTACTGTATATAGCACCAGTCCATTCTGCTGCATGTTTCTATTTTTAGACCAGATATGCAGCAAAAGGGAACTAGCTTTAATGTCCTCTCACAACATCTCTCTTCAAGGGTGGAATCATCATTGTGTGTGTGAACTGAGAGAACATAGAAATGTAGAACTGATGGCCTAAAAAACAAACAAAGCTAAGAATATGAAGTCAATACAATCTCAGTCATTTAAAAAGTAATTTAAAATCCATAGAATATTCAAAATAGAACAATCTAAGCAGACTTTATTACAAAAATAAATTGTTAGTGTCAGTATGTTACCACAAATCTTTGCCCTTGTACTGAAGCAAGTAATTGAGGTTAACAACAGACCTGGAAAGCTTTCCACATGCAGATTTCATCTTCAGTTGTGTTTACGACATCCCAGATAAAGTTATTTAAGGTATCAGAGGTCAAATGTCCCAGAGACTCCTCTCCTAACCGGTCCTCCATACACACACATCTTGTAACCAGCATGTCATGGTGTATGTTTAATTAGGGATTGGTGCTTTGAATCCAACAAGGTTTGGTAATCCAAATTGAATAGTCCAGCAGACTACATTGCTACAAGGTGTTGTGCGTAGGGTGTCCACAGGGGAGGACCCATTTATATCTGCTAGTAGATGTTCATATGTAGAGGCGTCAGATATAACCCTCTGCTAGGCTGCCACTCCCCAAGGCTCTGGGCTCCATTTGGCCTGAATAACATCTAAGAACCAGTATATATTTTCACTGCAGAGGTCCGTTAATCATTCGATCAGAGAGAACATTGATTTCCCTCTGGATAAAAAGCCATAGGAATTGTGAGGAACGAACACCGTATCATAATTTTTTTTTTTCAAACTGTGGTGTTAAAAGGGTTCATTGTAATGTCCGGAATACTTTTGTCTCGAGGTGTGAAGAAAGGGTTAAATTCATCATTTCAACAGTCCCCTTGGGAAGAGGCGTGATCGAGTGTGGGCAGTCAGTGTGCTTACACATTGGAACGCAATCATATGAAGAGGCTATTAACCATGACAACACAAAATGTGACAAATGAAACTCATTAAGATCCAAGAATATCAGAATAAGAGCCAAGATGTGATCATATTAAGCTATGCAAACAAAAATGTGTGCTTAGGACATCTCGAGAAGTAGACACAGCGGATCTTAAATTGGTGAACCGATGAATTTTATATAAAGCCTTCTAGGGGCAATATATCACATTCAAAGCACTTTCACACTTGTCAGTTAAGTTGTTCACCACAGTTATTCACTGTGTTGGAAGGTAGGTGTTTCTGACACATCCACAGTATGTGTGGAGCTAACAGGCTAGCTAGAGCTGTTCTTGTGCTCATGCAGAATGAAGCACCTGCTTCCATGGCGATGGGGGAAGGACTATTACTGTTCGCCTACACTCTCTCCAGAGACTAACAACTGCCTCCTCCATAAATCTCTTCTCAAACTTAGAAACCGCTCAGGAGCATTGCACAGCTCTGTCTACTACCCCTCCCCCCCCTCATGAGATTCATAATGAATTGTTTCCCTTTTCATCTCATGATTTTATGAAAGAGGCAGTGTCTTCAAATCAGCACACTGTGAGTTGCATGTGACAGTGTGTGACTGTAAGCCTGTATGTCAGTTTTGCATTGAGTGAACTGGATTGGATTGTGATCGGTCTGAGATTTTCTGCACTGGTTTGTTAATGACTGGGTCACTGGTCAGATTGAGTTAAGATGATAGTTATGGATGTCAACTCAAGTTAAGTCAGTTTATTGTTATGACAAAGTCAAGTTATATATATTATATTTCATAGAGGAAGAAAGGGTTGAAGAGTAAAAAATGCAGTATGCACACCATGCTATACACAGCTCTCTATTTTTATTTCTCTTCTGTCTAACCATCATTTTGATATTTTATAATTTGCTACAATATTTTATTTATTTATTTCTGTTATGATTTCCAGTCTAATCCATCCTCTTTTTATTTTCCAACTGGTTCCCTTTTAATTTATCCTTTCATTTCTCTTACCTTTTCATCCTACACCTTTACCCTGTTTTTACCCCATCATCCATCCTGCTGGATACAAACCCCATCTCTTCAGCTGGGTTTGTCAAATCGCCCCTATCTGAAACTAAGCTGACGGGAGACACCTTTGAGCTGTACTGTGACGTGGTGGGGAACCCCACCCCGGAGATCCAGTGGTGGTATGCAGAGATCAACAGGGCTGACTCCTTCAGGCAGCTGTGGGATGGCGCCCGTAAGCGCCGGGTGTCCATTAATACGGCCTATGGCGCCAATGCGGTGAGCGTGCTGGGAGTCACGCGGCTCTTGCTAGAAGACGCCGGAACCTATGAGTGCCGAGCCAGCAACGACCCCAGGAGAAACGACCTGCACCAAAATCCAGCCACTACATGGATTCGTGCTCAGGCCACCATTACTGTGCTGCAGAGTGAGTGGTCAGTGTAGAAGGGCTCCACTAGGGCAGCTCCACTAGTACTCCTTGTGCTTCTCAACGTCCCCCTTCCACTAGAGGACTTCAGCTTCCTAGAAGACTTCCCGTACTGCAAACCTTAAACGCAGAGTCATCAAACGTTCTTTTCATCGTGATCGGGCCTCCATAGCGCTGTGTTTTGTCCTTCCCTCCGACTTTCACAGTCTTCAGCAGTCCCAACACTCCCTGTTCCTAATTTCCCTGTAGACCAAGTAGTAGTTCATTGCTATATTCTGTTTCCACTGTCTTGAATAGTTACGTAAATTTTGTTTCCTTTTCCCTAATGTGTGTGTCCTAATGTTATTAATCCACTGTAGTTTTGTTATCCTTTTCCTGCTTCAATTGTTCCACATTTTGTATGTTGCAATAATTGACCTCAGATGTCTAAGATCTAGGAAGATGCTATGTAACCAGCTACAGTGAATACTGGATACTTAATAGTTTACATCGTGAGTTTAGATGGAGCTCTTTAACAGAGAAGCCATAGGGAGAGCAATCAGAAATCATCCAATCTCCCCTCTGTCACACCTCAAAAAGGAGGGTGGGTCCACTTGCCCCCAGGCTTAAACGTCAACATTTGATAGCTGCAAATGATGTGAGATGCAATATTATGGGTTTGTCAGACAGAGCCAACAGACATCTATATGCTTAATGTTTGTTTGCTGCAAAACAAATTCACAGGACTGTCTCGGTGGTATAAGGTATGTATGAATGTGCTTCGTAACTTTTTTTCTGGGGGATTTTATTCCGAAATGACTGAATACATCTCGATGTACAATTCTCACATTGTGTACGTCAATATTGGCCCCCTTCAGCAAAGCATCCGGGTCAAATATAACTGATAGTGTTCCACACTGCTCCTCTGTAACATTAGGCTCTCTTCGTGGTTTTCAAGTGAGCCCTCTGCTGCATGTATTTTGTTTGTTCAGATCTGTCAACATATCTTCCACCCACGCAGGTCGGAGGGAGCAGCATACATCTGTCACACAGTGTCCATGTCTGTGTTTCAGACCCATCCATCAGCGGATCCGACGCCGTCACACTCCCCATGGACTCTCACAGCCCCCCCTTCACCCTTCAGTGCAACCTGACCAGCTCCCAGTACCCCCACCAGCAGAGCTACTGGATGAAAAACGGAGAGGAGATTGCGGAGACCCGCAGCGACTTAAAAGACACTGAATACAGGTAGGATCCAGAGCCTTGTGTCTCCTCCGGCCGGGCGTCTCTGCTGGTGTTAAACACAGTGTTTAAAGGGCTGACATGGTGTTATTTGTGCTTGTGTCTCTGCTCTGCAGGCTGAACAAACCAAGAGGAGATGACGCAGGGGAGTATATGTGTGTTTTCACCTTCGCCATCGGTCCCCCCGCCAATTTATCCATTGAGGTTCGAGGTAAGATTCGGAACGGTCATTCGCTTTACAGAAGAACTGAAGGAGCAAGACAAGCTTGAGATGTTAACCTTGTTAAGGACACAACGTGACGGCGTTGTAAAAAATGTGAAAAAGCTTGATTGGCTGCTCAGGGGCATACAATGCCCTTGACACCTCCAATCTAATGATTGGATAGCTCTGTGGTAGCAGATGCTGTCTTGTCTGTTTGATAACTGGGATTAGGTCTCAATACTGAAAAAGCCCCCAGCTTTTCCACCGGCTAAGGTGGAGCTGTTGATGCAAAAAGGAAATTTTGGTTAAGGACCCTCGGATTTCATGGATGATCCTGATTCCTGACATACCGGTAAATGATTAAATTGTTGTTCGCTAATACTGTGTACATCTCCTGTGAAAGGTCATTCTTTTAGAATACCTTCACTTGTAGTCGATCTAGTAGGAAGTATTTCACCCACCTATTCAAATCTAATCTCTTACAAACTGGGACCGGAATTAGAAAAGGCATGCAAGGAGAATGATCATGACCTTATAATCTATTGCTGTTTGATCCTCTAATCTAGTTTTGAGGCCTGTTTTTACAACATGCACAATGAGTGAAATTCTAAAGGGACCCCCCACGTGACTATGATGAATGACTGCTTTTCTGATGACTGTTTATCCCATATGGAGTCACTGTGTGTGTGTGTGTGTCCATTTGTTCAGCTGAGAGACTTCCCTATGGCGCTCTCTTCTAATCGTGCCTAAAAGACTTAGCAGGAATTACCTTAATTTAGTGGATTAGAGAGAGCGTCTATGATTTCGCTGCTGCACAGCAGCTGTTGAAAGCCAGAGAGCATAGCTACATAGCAAATGTATAAAAGTTTATGAAAATGTGTATTCTGTTAAAAAGTACTGCCGTGGTTGTTGTATAATAAATACTAATCTATTTATTTCTATCAATTGAAGAAGTTAAATTTATCCATTTAATTCTGCCATTGTACAGCAATTCGATGGCTCATCATCAGTTAACAAATGAATGAACCAAGGTTTAACCAACCAATTTAGTCAGAAGAACTAAAGCGTTAAGCTAGAAATGAAACAAAGATGGTAATGGTAAGGTTTATTGTTTTAAGATGTACCGATGCTATTGTTTAAAGATGTACCAATGCTAATATGTTAAGAACATTTTATACAGAAATCCTCAGTCCAGTACACACAGTACTTCCCGCCTGTACAGTAGGTCAATGATCACTGATCTTGTTCCTTGTCGTAGCTGCCCCTGACATCATAGGCCACAAACGAAGCGAGAACAAAAACGAGGGCCAGCGAGCTGTCCTCCACTGCAAGGCTGTGGGTTACCCCTACCCCATCTGGTCCTGGCGCAAACTGGACAACGGTGTCTACATGGTAGGACCTATTCCCCTGGCGTAGCAATGAGCGTCATGTTAAATGTTCCTGTTGCGGGAATTAGAAATGCAAGGAATGGCTTACAAAAGGATTGAGCACGGAATCTGATGTGATAACCAGCGGTAGTGAAAGGCTAAATCCATGTTGTTTCTTCACATTGTAAACCACTCTTTCCTTTTCCCGCTCCCTCTGTCTGTAGGATATTGATAACTCCTCTGGACGTTTTTTCATCAACAACAAAGACAACTACACTGAACTGAGCATTGTCAACCTGGATATTGGGAAGGACCCAGGAGACTACCAGTGCAATGCCACAAATATGATCGGCACCTCCTCCATGATCTCTGTCCTCCGAGTTCGCAGCTACCTGGCACCTCTCTGGCCTCTGCTGGGGGTTTTGGCAGAGGTTCTCCTTCTGGTGATCATCATTGTGGTGTACGAGAAACGCAAGAAGCCTGACGATATGCAAGACGGTGAGTCTCTACAATGGCGGTCATGTTTCAATTGCTGTTTGAGCTGCAGATGTTTTCCTGGAAACTGGGTTTCCAGAAGATGTCTCTACCACTGGTGTGTCTTTTGATTGTAATCAAACCACAGTGAGGGTGTGAAGTCGGGGAAACAGTTCATTGGTCGCTGCTTGGGTTAGTTCTCCCACAGGGGACATGAGATCAGTCACCTGACACTGTCCTTGCACCTTCACTCAATAATTCAGCCCCGACCACGTTCTCAACATACGGTCATTGTTGCAGCTGGATACACCTTACCAGGACAGTTTTACTGATTTGATATTCATTAGAAAGAAGACACTGCACGTAGCAAAGGTTTTTAATTATTCACGTCTCTCAGGGACCTTGTCATGGCAAACCTGTCCTCATGGGACTTCACTAAGTAGACAACGGTGACAACATTCAGGTTTTCAATTTTTTTTTACTAAATGTGTTTGACCAGGAAATATGTATTTTTCAGTTACCTTTATTTTCTGAGACAGGTGTATATTTAGTCACTATTTCTAGTCTAGTACATTTTGTTTAAGTCAATTACTAAACTTGTAATTTTCAGTTTTTGTATTTTTCGTAATTTCTTTCCTCAAAACCTTTAACGCCATATAGTGCCATGAAGTGGTTGCACACTATTGCTCCTCTGACCTCAAATATTTCTGTTTGGTATGGTTGTGTTTACATATTAAGATAGCTACTATAATATCTTCCCCTCCCTTTCCCAAATTGCATAACCTAAACCATATTTGTGGTAAGTGAGAGACTTTGCATGCCTCTTGAGTTTCAATAAGCATTCAATCTCATCTCCTTCCCGGCAACGTGTACAGGATCTGTACCTGAGTACAAGAGCATACAGCATATGTGTTGTATCTCTTGTATGACATTAAATAAACGATTGAAGTCTAATTTCTTAATCAGTTTCTTGTTCAACATGCTAAATCCCCATTTTGGCTGGCTAATGTTTCTGTTTTGTCAATGTTACTCAAGAAATGGATTGTTGTTGTCCTGTTTAAAGGACATGCTGCAGGGCGTCTTAACTTTTGAACATATATACAGGTTCCCTATACATCTCTCAAATCTATCTGAGTAAATCTATCTCTGTGTGTGGTGCTTGTCTGTGCATGATAATTGATAAAAAACTAAACTGGCCTTTTGCCTGACGTTGTCAGACAGCGTCCCCTTGGAGTTCTGTTGGTGTTGTGCTTGTTTGGCATTATTTCCTGTTTGTGAGTGACCTCATGCCCAGTTTTGAGCTGGTTTTCCTCCAGCACATGAAGAACTGCACATGAGGGAACCGCTCAACATCCTCCTTTCCTGCTCCATTCCATCAGCATGACTGCGCTTCATGTCTGATCCTACTCATTCCCATATTACACAGCAATAACGAAGACAACATGCGCCTTGTTACAGTGTTACCACTGTAACATGTTGCGCTCTACAATGCTCCTTAAAAAAAAAAATATCCAATTTCATCCGGTTGCACACCATCTCGCCAGTGATTCATTTGTACTGAATTCTCAACACTTTCCCTTCCTGCCTCAGATGATGAACCAGCTGGACCAATGTAAGTTCAACTTTGTTCTAGATGTATTGCAATGACAAATATGTTTTTTTTTCTCCAGTTTCTCAACTACAGAATTACTTGCCTCTATGGTATATATTGTTAATGCTAAGTTTGAGTGTGTCTTGTGTTCTACGGTTGTGTGTTGTATCACTCTCCTGGGGCGAAATCGGCCTAATTGTGTCAATTACATATCCTATTTCAGGAAAACTAATTCCACCAACAACCACAAAGACAAAAACCTGCGCCAGAGGAATACAAACTGAACAGATTGTCAACTAAGTGAGTATTTCATCTCCATTCTTTCTCATTAGTGTCAAGAACTGCCGATCACACTGTTTATCCAGTGAACACGGTTTTGTTAAGCATCATGTCAAGTCTTGAGTTCTGTCATATCGCCAGAATGACTGTATGTCAACATTGAAATGGCTTTGAAATCTGTTTCGACTGACTTTTCTCTGCTCTTCATTTACAGATAGAAACATATTCTCGATGTATTGACCATATGAAGGTAAACAAGGCGTCGATTCATAGCAATTGTTCATAAACATGTATCTGCCATTAAGTATGGATGAAGAGGAGCCTACTGGCTATAATGTATGGGGCATGCCTTATGATTTTATTGTTTAAGGTTCATGGACCCAGAGCGGCCCATTCCTTAGAGAGTTGTTACCATTATAACCACTGTTGCTGCATGTCGTTGTGTATGATTTTGTCCCAATTATCAGATTATTATATTTTGACTGATTCCAGAGGAGCATGCAAGATATTAACCTTCTGTTTTTTACAGAAATGGCTTTTTGGTTTGTTCATTTGAGAGTGGCTTTACGTAGATCAACATTTGTGTTCTAGGAGCATCATTGACTTTGCAATGTAAAAGAAAATGACACCAGATATGGTATGACAATTTTGTACAGTTTCTCATTCCGCTGTATACTATTTTATAAGTTGGTACTTGTTTAACATTTTTAGGGCTTTGCAATGTCCCACTGAATTTGACAGAGGTATAATTTAATGGTACTTGTATGTATTTATGTATCAAGATCACCTAATATAACTAAACATGTTGTAATATGAAGGCTATTCATACTGTGTGATACATTTAAAAGTTGGAAATAATGGAGAATATGTACAAACTTCATTCAGTAAATGTACTCTGATCCTTTAAACATATTGATTTAGATTTTAAGTATGCATATTGTATAGCATGGCTATTCTATCCTATGCAATTATTATCCATATTGACATGTATTGAAAACTTATAATAGCTTTTGAGTTCTCTCTGTAATAAAGCTTTAAAATAGTTGTCACTGTTAGAGCTTCAACATAGCTATGACACAACTGCATGGGTTCTTTATAGCTAAAGTGGGAAAAAGTGCAAGAGGGCCTATGTCAGGTTTGAAACTTGTCAAGCAATCCCCAAATCCTTATTAATTTTTAAGAATAAAAAATCTAAAAAAAACGGATTACTTCTTGAAAGTTGGTTGTGTTTTATAGACTGCAATGTGAGTGCATCTACACTATAATGCAAGGAATCTCTGGGCACTGTGCAGTAGTTTTCAATTATGGCAGGTAAGACATCAGCTGAAACGAACTTCTCTTCGTTTTTTTATTGTTGCACATGAAAACAGCACCACCCTATGGACATTCGAAAGATTTACAGTTGACGTCCCAACATGCAGACATCTCCATTGTGAAGTTCTCTTGAAGAATGCTAAAGCTAAATAAACAAATGTATAGCCCCATGAAGACCATATAAACCCATTATAGGCAACAGTTTCACAAGGTCAGTTTCCTTTAGATCTTGAATTGGGTCTTTGCACATGAGCATATCTAGATGTTGCATTTTCGACTACACTCGAAAAGAAAAGTTTTTTGGAATCAGCGACGATCTTGATATTAACAAATTGAGAATTTTAACTGTCCATTTAAAATAGTGATGACTGTTACCATCCGGTTATTTTCTGTCAGCATTAAGATCAAGGCTGTGTCTAATCAGTGACACCTGGCATCTCCCCCCCCCCCCCCATCTCTCCGTCAGCAGAAGACGTAATTTGATGAAACTGGAGAGAAGAGTTGAAACTAAGCACATTGAAATACGTCCTTCTTTTTACGTATTAACCACTAGGAAATGAGTCAACAGGAGAAGGGTCACTTCATAAACAATTGAGATGAGTGCGGGCGTAGCAGTTGAATCCACATGGCCATTGGACTTTGTTAAATTGGTACGCAACGCATCTGAAACTGCACAAACACACCTAGAGGTGGCACCATTGACTCAGAAAATAAGATGTACAATTAACTGTCAGGATGTTACACATCAGGATTTAGACTGTTACATTATATATTTCACGTTTCAGTGGCAGGCATTTAAATGATTTTATCAAATGTTTTCACGGATGTTTAGGATAGCAGAGAAATATAAACACATAGTTTATACTAAAATCCACATACACTTTTCTATTTAAAAAGTTGGTGATCACATACAGACATCCAGCTATGTAGGCTTCCAGAAATTTAATGGTCTCTGTTCTGGGCGTGAGTCTATTGGAGATATTCTTCAAAACCATTCCACGAAAGAGAAAAATTAAACGTTATCAGATTAATTAGACCCATTTAACAGTGAGTGTGCAAAATTACCATCTGTGTGCAGCTATGCTGGGCACTTAACAGTTTTCAGTAATCAGCAGGCCATGGCTTATAAATGAACACAGATTTTTGGTGTCTGTCCTTTTCTGGCATTTGGGGTTGAGATTGAATCCAGACAATTTAGCAGGTTAATGTGTTACTATAGATATATTGACATCTTTTAGTTTCTATATATATATTTTTTACATTCTTTACGTTTTAACCAAATAATGCAATTTCATTGGGTACCCATGCATGCCTACGTAGCCATGTGAGTTAGAGAGCTATTCAATGTTCAACGAAGTATTCACAGTCAAAGTATTCAGTGTTTCCAGATTGTAAGGTAATTTGAGTTGGAACTAAAGAACACTAATTAATCACTTGTCTTTAAAACCAGTTTCAAATCAAACTTGGATGCGGACGTAGCTTATAACAATTAGCTGCACTATAGCCTACAGATACCACTTTTGATTCAGCACCGAAAACCACAGGCATCTTAAATTCAAAACAGGTGTTTAAAAAACGAGCCATTATGTCAAAATAAGTGACCAACGCAACGGCAAAGATAACATACTTCAATCATCCTATAAAATATCCAGACTGGAAAGGGCTAGGCGCATGTGCTGTATTTGCTCCTATGGCAACTCCATTAGCTCCAATAATATTCACGTTAATAGAGAGCACGAGGATGGTGGAGGATCAGTGATGTCAGTGTTTTTTGAATGCTGGTACGGACTGCGTGAATGCGTGTTATCGTTTGCAATTGACAGGACTCAAATATTTGAGCATGAGATGATGCTTTGTCATTGAGGATCTCACACTCTGGTACGTCCTACACCCAGCATGCTGTATCCTGGTGTGGTCTCATGTACACCTTAATTTTCGCATTTTTACGCATCTCAGGTCTAATATCGTCGGACTGAAGCGGCACGTTTTAATGGAACATCTCAATGGTTGAAACCGGGAGCACGTTCCAAGTGTCAAAGACTCGACCTGTCCCTGCTGATGCTCCGTCACTGCTTGTTGCATTCTGAACCACTAAGTCTGTAAGATTTATGTTTAGTCATTTCTCCATTTTTTGCATCCCTTTGTTCACGGAATTTTTCTAAACCACATTTATTTTTATTTTCATAATGGAGATATTCCATTCTTCCATGCGAAAACGTCTGTACAGCTTGCCGCAAAACATTGGACAAAAAGCCTTTATGACTGACGAAGGAGATAACGGTGACAAGGACACCAACAAGAAAAGTATTGGATTGAAGCATTTACCCTCACCGTCCCCCGCAAGCAGTTGCAAAAGCATTGGTCACACCAAGAACGTAGACTTGGAAACTGATGTTACCGTGAAGACTAACTTGAACGGGGACTGTCGCCTGTTTAGAGGCAGTCTTTCCTCCATCACCGGCCGACATACGGTGGGATCGGATCCAACTGAGCAACGGCGCCTTATCCCCGAGGCAGATGCTAGTGTCAACGAGGAGAGTTTCCTGGGCGAACATGGCCCAGGGGGGGAACACGGAGCACTGGGTAGCCGTGGTGGTGCGGCGTCTCTTTTTGACCAGTCGAGTTTCATCAAGTTAGAAGGAACCGATCAAATTATGCCAGACGACGACAGGTTGTATCAAGCGGGCTTCATGCACCGTCAGTTTGGGGCGATGCTTCAACCGGGAGTCAACAAGTTCTCTTTGCGAATGTTAGGGAGTGAGAGGGCCGTGGAGCATGAGCGAGAGCGCGTGAAATCCGCAGGATTCTGGATAATTCACCCATACAGTGATTTTAGGTATTATTTGTTGTATAGATGACCTTTAACTCTCTGATCATGTATTTTTGATTGAAGTAAATTGACAGGTCCAAAACTCCCTGAGGTGATACAATATTACAATATTGCTATATAATAATCATAAAATGTGTGCCTATGTTTGAGTGAAGTCACATGTCAATACTCAAATGGCTAGCCTATTTAACCAAGGTGTTGCCAAGGGTATAGTGCCAAACAGGCGTTTGAGTGGATATTAGCTAATAGATCCAATAATTGACTCGCCTCTATGATCACTAATTGAAGCATGCCTTTCTTTGACTCGTGGAATCAAATTTTTTTTCAGTGTTGGCTTGCATGATAAAGGATTTAACTCATATTTAAAATCCTCTTACAGCTACACTTACAACTAGCTCATAGACACACAAAAAACGCAAAAAAAATATGCATGTGGTTATTGAGAAAGAACGATAAAGAGGTAGAGACTAAAAAATCAAATATTCTTACTGTGTAAAATGTCTGTTAGACATGAAATGGAATGTGGAATAGATTACCAATTGTCACAGACACACTAAAATATTAATTTCATGACATTTAACCTTGAAGTACCCACTTATCCTATTTCACTAGGCAGTAGGCCATCCTGATGTGTGTCACTGCCGTTATTTCCACTCTGTTGAATTACACTTTTTATCAGTTAGTGAGGGCAATGGATTACAGAGAGTGCATCAGGGGCTTGGGAATGTGGTAATCAAAATAGGGTAACATGACCATTCAAGATATTAGAAGCACACATCAGAGGAGATTATTACAGCACAATTAGTCTAATGGAGCAGATATGGTGTGGTTGGGGAGAGGACAGCACTCATAACACAACAGCAGAGAAAGAGATTGGAATAAAAAAGGATGGGAGTGAGAAATCAGGACGTTCAAGCAAATAGGTCTACCAGCTGTCAGCCCTGCGGTGCGTTTGAGGTGTCACTGCCCTGGGCTTTGTTTGTGTAGAAGCTAATACTCTACAGCTCAGAATGAAATGGTTTGGGCATGATGCAACCACTGCTACAGTCAGGCCTGCAAATATGGACAACTCTCAATATCACAGACCCAGATTTGCAAGTACGGTGGTAACTTCAACGAAATTCTTAATTTAGTGTCGTTAAAGATTTAAGTTTTACAACATATATTCGTACACCCAGGGTGCATTCATTGTTGCACTTTGTGGTTCTTAACATAGTACATACTTAATGTAATGGACCTACATTTCCTAACTTCACGGTTTGCTAAATCACAAGCAGATGTCAATTCCCTCATTAAGCGTTTAGTCAGTTCCATAGTTGTGATGTTCAAATGAAAAGCGCAGTGCAAACATGACTACAGGACTCCACTGTCCTCGCAGTCCTGCCCTGACCCACAGGTATGCGTACAGTAAGTCGTCAAGCAAAGTTACCCCTGTGATCCTTGTACTTTCCTCTGGCAACAAGAGATAAGTACCCAGAACAAATGTGATCCCTTTTTCAGCTGACCTGATTGATCTAAGCTTCTTTGACCATTTTTAAGCCTTTTTGTGTTCACTTTGCTTGTAGTTCCCTTCTCTCCATCCCTTGTGTACTTTGACCTCCCTGTCTGATGCCGACCCACATAAGACTTGTCTCCTGGAACCAACGGATAGGACATCTTCATACTGTTCTTTGTGCTTATGACCCTCAGGGAATTAGAGGATGTCCCACAAAGTGAAGGTAGTGCGAGGCGACTGTAACTAGTGGGCCATAATGCACTGCCCTTTTTGGTCCAGCTGTTTCTGTGCTCCTGCAGCAACAGCATGACGTGTGCAGAGCGGTAATGCTAACTACTCAACATCTGGCCTGCTGAGCGCTGACTCCTGGAGATGACATGGACTCCCGGGAGATAACGGTGGATTTAGCTAGAGAAGGGGGGGAAGGGGAAGTGCAATTAGGACCAGTGTGTCACTGCAGAGATGAACAGAAATGCAAATGCTTTGTTTGGCAGAGAATAACAGAAAGCTGATTATGACAAATGGTGGCCTTGCCCTTGGTGCATTGTGCTTTTTGTGAGGTCACAGTGTTCTCTGGACTCTTCAGTGTTCTGTCCTCCCGCTTGCAACAGGCCAAGGGAAGCTCATTTGAAAGCAGAACATGTCACTATTTCAGTCATGCATCTTGGGCCCGATGTCACTGTGGGTCTATTATTTTAACTGCGTACATTTATTGGTCTCCTGAACTCTGCTGAAAAGTGTATTTATTATCTGCAGGCTGATAAACCTGGCCACTGAAGCATCCATCCATTCAGTCATTGTTCACTTTTCTGCTTGTACTGTATACTGTAGGTATGGCTGCAGTTATCCTCTGGCACATGACCCGCCTCGTGTGCTGGGTTTTGTGTCGGATGCATGAGAAGACATGGGAGATGTCCTACATAATCTGCAGTTGTCAATACCTATACAACACAGGCTATGCTGTGATTTTAATATAAAACATTCCAGAAGGAAGGGTTGATTGGTTAATGCATGCATCCTCGCAGGCCAGCTTCAAAATGCTGATGTGTGCTCAACTTGTAATCCATACTAGGCAGTGGTGTGTATCATTGTCCTCCTGGATCGATTGCTGGTTAATTACAACATAGAATGTAGTGGAATACACAACTGAACACTCGCTGCCTGGTACACAAACAATGTTTAAGCTCAGCTGTAGTTGTCCTCTTTATACATGGTTATATAGCATTCCATTCTTCGAGATATTATATTTAGTGGTCTGTTCTTTAGGCAGATCTATGCTTTAACCCTAGTTTAACTGGTAAGCCATGTAATAATTGCAACCTTAGTTGCAATAATTGCATTTTTATGACTGAATAAATGGACATATATTAAATCTCAAGTATTCTTCTCAAATATCACCAAAGTCATTAATCCATGCCTAATCCTTGTAAACGGAAGCTCATACCATATACAGGGATGGTGTTACACCAACAAATAAGAAGCTTAATTCCAGTCACATCGGCAGGTGTGTGAAGGTACAGTACGTTATGATGATTATGTGATTGGCCAGACTGTAAACTCTGGTTGAACCGGTTGCAGGTTCTACTGGGATCTGATCATGTTGCTGTTGATGGTGGGGAACCTGATCATCATCCCCGTTGGCATCACCTTCTTCAAGGACGAACACACGCCTCCCTGGATCGTCTTCAACGTGGTCTCCGACACTTTCTTCCTCATGGATCTGGTCCTGAACTTCCGCACGGGCATCGTCAAGGAGGACAACACGGAGATCATCCTGGATCCGCAGAAGATCAAGATCAAGTATCTAAAGAGCTGGTTCGTGGTGGACTTCATCTCCTCCATTCCCGTCGACTACATCTTCCTCATCGTGGAGACCCGCATAGATTCAGACTTCTACAAGACGGCAAGGGCGCTGAGGATCGTGCGCTTCACCAAGATCCTCAGTTTGCTTCGCTTGCTGCGTCTCTCCAGACTAATCCGCTACATCCACCAGTGGGAGGAGGTAGGGCCTGCTGGGAAATGTAGTCCTACTGTCTCACATAGAAGTCTGTGTGTGAACTTGGCAGCCCGAGCAATGAAGAATCTGTGCCTCACATTATCTTTTAATGTTTACTATAGTTAATAGATATAATAACCACGCAAAAGTTATCCTTAGTTTTACATACTTTATCCTTTGAAGCTTCATCACCTTGAATTTCACCCATCGCTATCCTCATTGCATCATTAGGCTTCCCCCTGCAAATGGTCATTGGAAAAAAGGGATAGTCCCTTGCATGATGTTTTCCCTGTAATTCCCACTAAGATCACTGCCCCTTTGTGGGCCATTAGGGACGTTTGCAGAGGATTACGTAAAACTCAATATCCCTTATGCTGGTGGGTCTAAGGCAGATTAAGAACAATGCAGTCTGGAAGACAACTCATATTACAAGCAACCCGTAATAACACTGTGTTAATCATGGGCACAAATTTACATTTCATATTTGCCCACACTAAGAAATTAATTCACGTTCTGTGATTGAACCCTGATTAATGCTTGTAATCTGTACTTTATAGATTTTTCATATGACCTATGACCTGGCTAGCGCCATGGTGCGCATTGTCAACCTGATTGCCATGATGCTGCTGCTGTGTCACTGGGATGGTTGTCTGCAGTTCCTGGTACCCATGCTGCAGGACTTTCCATCAGACTGCTGGGTAACCAGGAACAAGATGGTGGTGAGTAAACCGAGGAAGAGACGAAAAAATAAAAAACATGCTTTTTTCAGCCATAAAAATGTGTGACCTTTGGTCACTTCAGCAAAGCAACTTGGACAGGACATCGACCCCCGCCCCCTCCTCCCCCCAACTCCTCTCTCTCTCCTGTAGAATGACACCTGGGGACAGCAGTACTCCTACGCTCTCTTTAAGGCCATGAGCCACATGCTGTGTATTGGGTATGGCCTGTACCCTCCTATTGGCATGGCTGATGTGTGGCTGACGATCCTCAGCATGATCGTTGGGGCCACCTGCTTCGCCATGTTTGTAGGACATGCCACAGCTCTGATCCAATCCCTGGACTCGTCCCGACGACAGTACCAGGAGAAAGTGAGTGATTTCAAAGCAGAAAAATGGACTATAAACAATTTAAAAAGTTGTAGAAAGCTAAAGGTCAAGAAGATAATGAAAATTGCCTAGCAATAAATTAAATAACTGATATTTTATATATATATTATGTATATATATAAAACAGAGACATGGACCTCAGGAAGTATGATCCAGCTGGAATGGCCTCCCCAATAATAAGAGGAAAGAGGGGAGAATATGGAGGGAATTTAAGAGGTGAAAAAAAAACAGGAGAAAGCATCCACACCTTTGTATTAGAGGTGGATTGGCTGTCCTTGTAGGGCAGACTGGTAAACATGATTACATGCAGACTGCTGACAACAGCTGAATTTATCTGATGAATCAAATGCGTGTGTGTGTGTGTGTGTGTGGGGGGGGGTAGCTGTCAGGACAGTTTCGAGGACATTACTTAGGCTATACACCTTTCCATAATACGGGCGGCAGCCTATACTAATGATTGCCAGTCAGATATTATGTCGGGAACAGTCCCTATTCTCCCAAACAAATCCGATTAACTGAAGCCACAGAGCAATTACCAAATGGTTGTACAACAACAACAGTTTTGGTACGCTAGTGTTTAGGGACTTAATTCACAGGCACAGGAGTAGCCTAATGGGAGATATGACCTACATGCCTAGCAAACAGCTGTCTGAATACAGATGCCCCACAGATCACTTCTCTTAAATGAACTCTTCTGCTCATGAATGTGTTCTGTTTTTTGTTTTTTTTTGCAGTACAAGCAGGTGGAACAGTACATGTCTTTCCACAAGCTTCCAGCCGGCATGCGGCAGAGGATCCATGACTACTATGAACATCGTTACCAGGGCAAGATGTTTGACGAGGAGAGCATCTTAGATGAGCTGAACGAACCGCTCCGAGAGGTTAGATCTTTCCGCCATGTCACGTCGTGACAGATGCAGCTAAACGGTTTCTGCTGAGTCATCAAACTTCGTATGCTGTGGCTGCTGTTATGTGCTGCCATGAGCATCAACGCTTTAGCAAGTCAAGATCGAATTCAAGTTCATGTGAAGTGTTTATCGTTTTGGTCGTCAAATGAGTGAAAAACCTCACTTCATACAGACCCAGAAATACCAGATTTATATGTAGAATTTAATGTGACCGCCGCTTTGCTGGCATCATACTGATAAATGACCATCCATATATGGATATAGCTACAGGTTACAAATTCCAAGACCTATTCTTAGTTTTTCTACCACTTAAAGAATGAATTACTGACAGGCCTTTTTTTGTTGTCAATTCGAGAAAATAACAAGCACAATTAAGCCTTTGTTTTCACATCTCTCATAGAAGTGTCATATGTTCATACTCTTGGTGTCACGATTCTTTAGTTAAGATGGCCTGGAGCAGCATCTGGAATGTGTATGTGATTGCAGGAGATCATCAATTTCAACTGTCGAAAGCTGGTGGCATCCATGCCTCTGTTTGCCAATGCCGACCCCAACTTTGTGACCTCCATGCTGACCAAACTGCGTTTCGAGGTCTTCCAACCTGGGGATTATATTATCCGTGAAGGCACCATCGGCCAGAAGATGTACTTCATTCAGCACGGGGTGGTGAGCGTGCTGACCAAGAGTATCAAGGACACAAAGTTGTCAGATGGGTCCTATTTTGGGGGTAAGTGTATATCTGGTTTCTGAGTGTGAGGGTGCATTGTTATATTTTACCCAAGGGATCTACCCAGTGAATTGAGATATTTCAGAAGCTGGGGAAAGTCCTCTTAAACATAAGCCATTGATTCATACAGATTCAATTCTGTGACGAGTTCAAATGGGAAAATTTAAAGCATTTGGGATTTAGTGGGAGCACACTTTGCCTCAAACAAATCAAACAGCTTTTCCATTGTGAACAACTATGTGTGCTTTACATTTAGTCATTTAGCAGACGTTCTTATCCAGAGCTTTACTTTACATGAAGAGATGACACTCATTAGTACCACTATTGAAGATCCAGCAACAGAAATTGTTCTATACTTGCTGTTTGCACGATACAGTAAATAGATAAGATAAACATAAAAAAAAGAGGACAGAGAGAGGGAGGGAGAGAGTGTCCTTATCTGCAAAATGTCTGTCCTGAAAATTACTCCCAACTTTATAAAATGGAGGGTTATTTTATTTTCCTGATCTGGCAGAACAGATGAAATCAGGACAAACTGTAAGCTGCAAAAAAAGTATTAAGTGCTCCATCTGTGAAACACAGCTCTTTTTGTGTTTTATCATCTTATGGTGGTGACATAATTTTGGACTCTGCTCTCAAACATGGTGCTGAAAGCCCTAAAACGGAGAGAAATGGGAAAAATATTTAAAGAGAATTAAGAGATTTTTTGGGAAGTATGAAGATTTACAATGTATCCTAGGGCTGATCCTTTTTAAACTGGAATTAAATTCTAAGCGATCTGTACCTTCCACCTGTTAAGTCAAAACATCTGAAATTGTGCTAATGCAATCTTTCGAAATAGAGTATGCAAACTAGCATTGAGTATGCTAGTCTGGTGAGTAGACAGAGGACATATTTGAATTTACGTCTCCATACAGAAATTTGTTTGCTGACTCGAGGCAGAAGGACAGCGAGCGTGAGAGCTGACAACTACTGTCGTCTCTACTCGCTGTCTGTGGACAACTTCAACGAGGTGCTCGAGGAATTTCCCATGATGAGACGAGCCTTCGAGACCGTTGCTCTTGATCGTCTGGACCGAATAGGTGAGGACTGCACTTAGCAACTTAACCGGAGCTAACATGTTTGTCCTTTATACAGTGTGCCATCAACCAAGTGGATTAGTCACGATACCCTTAATAACACGTGAAAAGGAAACATGTAAACATTTAGTTTAAGTAAAGCGAGCTGGAATACAGACCACGTCAGCACATTCCCAACCCAAATACTAAACAAGGAATGTTTTTAATGTATTTAAAAGACCTAATTGCGTCACCCAGCTAATACTATTCACCAGTCTTGGCGGTAATGGCTGTATCTCATTCTGTTCTCCCAAAGGGAAAAGAAACTCGGTCCTGCGACACAAAGTCCAACACCACCTGAGCGCAGGAACCCTTAACCTCCAAGAAAACGAGATCATCCAGAGGATCGTGCAGCACGACAGAGACATGGCCCACGGCACCCAGCTGATCCAGACGGCAGCCACTCATACCCTAGCGGCTCTCCCCACGCCACCCTCACCCACCCCAGTCATCTGGGCTCCCCTGGTCCAGGCACCCCTCCAGGCTGCTGCCACCACCACCCCTCTGGCTCTGGCTTTGAGCCACCATGCTCAGCTCCCTCCCATCCTCTTCCACCACCCCCTCTCCCTGTCTGGCTCCTTCAAGGACTCTTCGGGCCACATGAGGAGAGTCCATGTGGGGGCTCCTACGACCAGCTGCTGTGGCTCGGGGCCTGGTTCCCCTGCTAGCTCCAGCAAGTTCCACTCCGGGGTGGACACTCCTCTTCTGGCCTCCCTCAGGGTACAGCATCTCTCCACAGCTTGCACCTCGCCTACCTCCACCTTCCTACCGACCTCCAACAGCAGCATGCACACCCAGCTCCAGACCCAAATCCAGGCCCAGCTTCAGAGCCACATCCAGACCCATACCAAGCTTAGTTCAGCTTCCTCCTTCCCCATGAGACAGGCCTCCCTAAGGAGGTCACCCTCCATTTGCACAGCTCAACTCCACCCTCAGCCCTTCTCCTGTGCCTCATCCACCCCAGCCCATCCGGCCGGGCATCCCCTGCAGGGGTCAGCAGGGAGGCTGTCAGGGAGATTCCCAGCCCCCTCTGCTTCCGGCATAAGCCCACTGATCTCCAGCTCAGTCAGCCCCATACTAAGCCAGCTGCAGTCCTCTCACGCCAGCAGCACTCAGCAGATGGAATCCAGTTATGAGAGAGCAGGCCGGACATTCGCTGGTCTGAACATCCCTCACTTTCCGTTCACCAGCGGCACCCAATTCCCCGGCGGATATCTGCACGAGCAGCCAGTCGTTGGAGCCGAGGTCCCGTCCTCCCTCATGCAGCGAAGTCTGCCGAGCCCGCAGTCAGTCCTGCTCCCGCATGTTCTTCCGGAACATTCCGCGCTAGCGTCTCTGGCTCAGTACGGCTCTAGGGACGCCTCGCCCTGTTACACACCCACATCCCACAGTCCCATCGTTCAGAGCCCTGTGCGAGCCCGGACTGGGCCTCACAGTGACCCCCCTAGTGCTGTCGGCTCGCATCTCTCTCTCACCCCCCAGAGCTCCTACCCTGACAGGGTCATTGATCCCCCTAGAGAGAGAGCAGAGTCCTTACTGGAGCTCTTCACCCAGGAAGTCAGGACTATCTCCTCCTCGCACAGCCTCCTGCCCCAGGGAGAGCCTCTGGGCATGGGCTACTCCTCAGGGGGATCAGGTGGGTTCTTTACCTCCCCGATGGCCGTCAGTAGACCCTACAGTCCCATCCCCGGGCACGTGGAGCCCCTGAGCCAGACGCTTTCAGGGACTGGACCTCACCCTCAGTTCTCTGAAGCTCCACCCTCCCAGCCCGGTCGCAGAGGAACCCCTGCCAAGACGGTAGAGATGGAGCACGGCCTCTCCAAACTCCCATCTAGCTTGTGAGGCGAAGAAGCGCCCCCTGCCTGTAATATCTAGAGTCTGGGAAGTTGTCCTTTTATGGCATTGTCTTTTTCACTCCTCGTATTTTATATTAAAGGAGGAGAGTGTGTTAACACATCTATATTGGAAGTCACTGACTTAGCTATGTTTTCTACTAAGAGTGAATGAAGGGAGGTAAAGGGTTAGTGGTGAGTGTTTTCTACAGAACATTGCTACTTTGAATACAGTGGTGCACAGCAAATATTTATTCATGAATACTGTATATGTAAAACTGCATCAGAAAAGTCATACAATATACTGTACGTATATTGTACCACACTCTGTGAATTGTGATACTAAAAAAGATTATCTGAACAATTAAGTTTTACCTCTTGCCCTTTTAGATGAAAGATTTCCAGCAGTTATATGCAGTTTGGAATTAACCAAAATGCTTTCCTTATATGAACTTTATGACTATATTGTATGTTGTGAAAATGAGGTGAATTCAGTGCCACCCCAAAGAGACTTCATGACATGGGGACCTGACTGCACTATGGTTACCTCAAAGAGTACAGGAATTACAGTATATACAATACTTTGTAGTTGAGAGGATGTCTTCCATAATCTGTTTTCAGCAATACCTGGACATTCTCACAAATTACTTCTTCAGAGGTCAGGAATGAATGGTGGACACAACTTTGGAATAGTTTTAGAAATTGAGTACGTGAGTGAAATGGTAAAAAAAAAAAAAAAAAAGGAAATGTAACTTTCAGTTGTGGACATTTCTCGCTCTTCCTCCTGTTTCAGATACATTTTTTGTCCGCCAGCCTTCAACATCCCATTCAATCAAGAACAATGGCTATTTTCTTTGAAGACCTTGCCCGGGATGAATGTGAATGCCTGTAAGCAGTAGCTAGAGTAGTGTCATTCTGTCAAGTTAACAGCTCTGCCATTTTGGTCACAGTTGTGCTCTAATTTCAACTGTCGGATTATAAGGTTATGGAACCGACGACTGAAGCCTGTGTGTGCCGTTTCCACTTAATGCAATAAGCTGTCTGAATGTATGGGGATAGAGAGATACTAGGGATTGCTGGGGTAGTGGATAATTTAGGTGGTTTCAGGTAGAGATGTCTACAGACAAGTATTGTTCCAGATTATTTTAAACTGAAAGCAATGTTGATGCACTGAGACTCATATCAGTATTTTTATTGCAACAATCAAAGGGCTAAAAGTGGTTACCGGGATACATGGTCGATGAGAAACCCTTTAATATTATATTTCAGTGTATTTTATCCATGTGTTTTATTTTAATTTTATGAATGATGAAAGATAATCTAATGTTCTATCTATTGTTAAATGTCTTTTGTTAAAAACTTTGAAATACTGCTGCTTATGATGCTATGCCGAATCAATAATGAGTCAGTTACTAAACACTCTTTTGAAAAAGTCTCTTGGTAACACTCAATATATTTGTGTCCTGTTCTTTAATATATATATAAATATCATTTCAGTGTTGTTGAATTGTACAATTATCTCAACCTTACTTGTCAATGAATAAGATTTGCTGGTCACAATGTCAACGTCGTTGGAGAGTACTCTGTTGCCTAGTGACTGAACCGAGGGGTTAGGTGTTCTGATGCGCTGTCGTGTTCTGACTCCAACACTGTTGCTGTGGGAATAGAGATACCATCATGCACTGGTGTCAATCCTACATTACCATTCCTCCACAACCCTCGTCACAACACCCGCAATGGATCTTGGTTGCAGCTTGACTGCACTTTCATGTGGATGTTGACATAAGGACGCTATGGGATCATATTTAGTATGTGATTTTATTTTCATATTGTTGCCTTTTTAATCAACCTATGAAACGATTCCATTACTTATGTTTGACATTTTATTTTTAGGTATTAAATGAAATGCAATAAAATAATTTATGGTTGAAGGACTCTCTGGAATTGTTGGTTTTCATATGAGCAGTGCGTATTATAACGTGAGAGAGAATCTGATGAAATACAAGTCACAGAGTTTAAGCCGGATTAATAATCATTTGTAACTGCATAGTGTCATCTAGTGTTGATATTAAAAAAAGACTGGATTATTTTCTGCAATGTTTTTTTATACAAAGAAAATTACCGGGCATGCACATATTAAGTGTCAAGTTAATCCATACTTCTCCACTAAAGAAAAAATAACTGCATGATGATTCTACAAATACTTTAACAACTAATATATTTTTTGTCCCCAGCTACTTTTGTTTAATAAAATATTAGTAGTTAAAGTAGTTATAATAGTAGTTATAATAGTTATATCTCAATTCTTTCCATACACCTTTTATTTGTTATTTTATCAATAAAACATGTATCCTTTTGGCCTGTTTGAATGTACTATTGTATTTTTTTGTTTTGCCTGTAGTTCTTCAAAGTAACACTAGATGGTGCACTATTCCACTGCAATTTTTCATATCCGTCAAGAAAGTGTGTCATTTGAGAATTGTGCATGATTTGTTTGGCTGTAGCTAATTTCTACGGATACATACATCTAGTCATTTAAAAGATGACAGAACAAAACAAAATGGGTGTCAGGTGTTCATCTCTTTAATGCATGGAATCCCAGATCATTTAACAACCTAGATTAGCACATAATCTAGTCCCATAACTTTAACGTCAATCGAGCCCAATCTGTCAATACAGGAGGACACATGCTTTACTCTACATTACATTGATATTCCAGATGAACGTATCAGTAAAGGAGCTGACAGAGTGGTCCTGACATGCTTTAGGTGATAAAAATCTCCTCACACCAGGCAAACTCAAGTCAGTCAGATACATGACATGATGCAAGACAGAAGATTTTGCAGCAAAGTGTCAAAGGAGTGCAGCTTCTGGGTTGGATGACTTGGATGATACGGGAGATGAAACATCTGTAGGTTTTTGGAATCAAGTAGTGTGGAAAGTGACTGTCTTTGTTTGAATGGCCCTGCCAAACGTCCTTTGGAGAAGAGACCTGTCGTTGGCTTCCAGTGGCTGAGGATTCTGTTTGGGGGGGAGTCTAGAGGGGTGTAGAGGACAGTTGACCTCTATGGGAGTGGAGGGGGGTTACAGGAGAGGGGAGAAGGGGATTGGTAATGTCCTTTATTGGTGTTCAAGGCACAAGAACAACACGCATGGTGTTGGTGTAACCAGAACCTGGGCGCCAGCCGGTCACAACAATAACCACATCACCAGACTTGAAGAACATGCGGTGCTTGCCTGAGGAGCGGAAAGAAAAAGGATGTTAATGTCCGGACCAGTGTCGGTTAGTGATACTCTCCTATTAAAACATCAGATAACATAGGGTTTTAGTACTTACCCATCTCCATGGCAAAGTTGACGCGGAGGTCGACATCCTCAGCCCAGACATCATTGGCAGGCTTGGTGTACATCACGGGGTAGATGCCGCGGTACAAGTGGGACTGGCGGGCAGTCTGACCGCAACGGGTCACAGCAATGATGGGGGCGCGGGGCCTGTACCTGGACAGCAGCTGAGCAGATCTGTAGACGCACAACCAGGGGGTTACACACACACACTGGGGCTAAGCGAGAGTGCAAATACCAAAAAATAACAATTATTGAGTTATTGAATTGTGGAACTGTTGAATGCGAATTTCTAGACCTGGAACATGACAGACTTTTGACAGTGCGTCTGTTAAAAAAGCATTACATTTGACCAGAACGTGAGTACAGTGGTTTAAAGCATGCTCGCTCTCTGACATATGTCTCTGAAGGGGAGGGAGAGGAATGAGAAGTTAAAATTAACCTCTGCAAATGTCAGCCCCCCCCCCCCCTTCCCAGCTAAAAGGTTGGGTGTACATGTTAGATTGACCCTGGTGAAAGGTGGCAGGTTTGGCATGACTTGGCTTGGGCCCTGGTGTAAGTGGAGAGGGGAAAACGCTGTATGGGTCCCACCTGCCAGACTTGGTGAGCACGATGATGGCGCTGGCGCAGCACTTGAAGGATGCCTCGACGGCTCCGATGGCGACGGACTCGGTGGGGTCACGGGTCAGGTGAGACGTGCGACGAAGCTCCTCAAACATCTGCCTGTGGAACATGGCAGCCTCGGCCTCGCGGGCGATCTGAGCGCGTGCGGACAGACGGAGAAACAGACGTCACATTCCGGTCGTTCACTTCAACATTTTTTGCGATTAACATTTCACCGTTGCATGCAAAGGTCAGTTTCAAAAGGGCCGATAAGTTACGCATCATGCCACATAACAGACACTGAAGGAAGCGGGTAAGAAAAACAGTGGAGGAATATATTCTGCAGGACTGATGGGGTTAGTCTCTGTGTGCGTACTGTACCTGAGAGGACTCTGAGGTTTGTTGCTAAACAACAGCAGCTCCCTAGTAGCTGTGCTGAAAACCAGAAGACATCCAGAGGCTTGGAGTGTTGGGGTGCAGGTCCTCAGACACATGCTGCTAGGACAATCTAACCACATGGGTTGACAGCACAATGCAGAGGAGTGGGCCAGATGCAAAAGGGTTGATTATAGGTAGAGGAGAGGGTTGGGGGTGGAGTTACAGGCAGGTGCACAAGTGAGGTAAAAACTCATTGTAAAAGTAGTTAGTTGATCATGCCAAAAACACACAACAGGCTACTTTATGTTCATTTTCTGTACATACTATATGTCTACATTGTCTGTCATTGATATGTTGATATGATTTCATTGATGGCATTAGTTGTAGCTTGACATGTTGTCTTTGTAATTAGAGTTTTACAACCTGACAAAGACACTCAACAGACTGGTCACTACCACACTGAATCCATGCTCCAAAAAACGCCACTTTTGAGTATGTGAGCCGAGATTCACCCTGTGCTGTGTGTGGACAGACTCACCCTGTGCTGTGTGCGGACAGACTCACCCTGTGCGGACAGACTTACCCTATGCTGTGTGTGGACAGACTCACCCTATGCCGTGTGTGGACAGACTCACCCTATGCTCTGTGTGGACAGACTCACCCTGTGCTGTATGTGGACAGACTCACCCTATGCTGTGTGTGGACAGACTCACCCTATGCTGTGTGGACAGACTCACACTGTGCTGTGTGTGGACAGACTCACCCTATGCTGTGTGTGGACAGACTCACCCTATGCTGTGTGGACAGACTCACACTGTGCTGTGTGTGGACAGACTCACCCTATGCTGTGTGGACAGACTCACCCTGTGCTGTGTGTGGACAGACTCACCCTGTGCTGTGTGGACAGACTCACCCTGTGCTGTGTGTGGACAGACTCACCCTGTGCTGTGTGCGGACAGCCTCCAGTGGGTACTCTCCCTTGGCGGTCTCCCCGCTCAGCATGATGCAGTCAGCACCGTCCAGCACGGCGTTGGCCACGTCGCTGCCCTCAGCGCGGGTGGGGCGGGGCTTCTTGATCATGCTTTCCAGCATCTGCCCAACCACAACCAGTAGCACAGGGTCATTAAAATAGGACTTCACTTTGATTGGGTTTCACAGAATCTATTATTTTCTATTTTATGGTGCACTAATGATGTCACAGACCTGTGTAGCGCAGGTGATGGGCTTGCCCATCCTGTTGCTGCGGCCAATCATCATCTTCTGGGCCAGGAAGACCTTCTCTGTGGGGATCTCGATACCCAGGTCACCACGGGCAACCATGATGCCATCGCTAGCCTCCAGAATCTCATCAAACCTACCAGGAAGCGGGATTACTTAATTGACATTATTAGGAACCATAAACCATAGGGAGTCAGATGGCTGAGCGGTGAGGGAGTCGGGCTAGTAATCAGAAGGTTGCCAGATCGATTCCCCGCCGCGCCACATGATGTTGTGTCCTTGGGCAAGGCACTTCGTTGGGAAACGAAGTCCTTGGGCAAACTTACTTACTGTAAGTCGCTCTGGATAAGAGCGTCTGCCAAATGACTAAAATGTAAATGTAAAATAAACAAAAAGCACTCACAGAACAAGATGATGAAAACGCTCCCAGGCTACAGATAACACTCACCTGCGCACTCCCTCAAGGTTCTCCACCTTGCTGATGATCTTGATGTCTTTGCCCTTCTCACCCAGCACCTTCCTGACAGCGTGCACGTCGGCGGCCTTGCGAATGAAAGAGGCGAAGACCATGTCGACGCCCTGCTCCACGCCGAACTGCAGGTCCTGAATGTCCTTCTCAGACACGGCGGGCAAGTCCACGGCTGCACCCGGGAGGTTCACTCCCTTCTTGCTGCCGAGCATCCCTCCGTTCTCAATCTCACACATCAAGAAGTCGGCGCCTGTGGAACCACACAGGGAGAAAGAGCCGGTGGTTTAACCTACCTGAAAAGGAGAAGGTTTGAAAGGATGTGGTCGCGGGTTGTGAAGGTGTGCTGTGACACTTACCGACTTCCAACACCTTGAGTGACATGAGACCATCGTCAATGTAGACATGACCTCCAACTTGCACAACCTTGGTGATATTCTTGTAGTCGAGCCACAAGGTCTTCTCATCGCAGTTGTCCTTGAATTGTTCATCCAGGGTGAGCTTGATGTTGCCGCCCTTCTTCAACTCCACCTCAGCGGTGCCGCTCTACACAAAAGAATAAACTTTTGATCTGAGATCTAACACTACCAGACCTATGTTAATGATCAGGTTATAATATATGTATATATATAATATCTACAGGTACAGTCCTGTACTTTTTGTGGTTCATGTTGTTTTTAATTTGTAACTTGTATAACTGCATGCTCTTATGGGTCTTCCCTTTTGGCACTTGTTTCATTTTTTCACAATATATGCTTCATGTTTTGGCTGCTTGCAATGTTTGGGACGACCTCGTTGTTATGATCAGTGACCTATGCTCTTTTGTAAAGCTCTCTCTTGCTAAATGCAAAAATGTAAATGTAAATAAATATAATATGCAAAGGTAAGTCTCTATCTCTAAGTGTTTATGATGTACTCACGCCTTTGATGAGTCCAGTCCTGATTTCAGGTCCTTTGGTGTCCAGAGCAATAGAAATGGGTCTGTACTCAACGGTTCCAGGTACAAAGCTCTCTGCGGCTTCACGGACGTTCTTGATGGTTTCAGCATGGTACTGTTCCGAAAACACACCGTTTTTTTTAGGGATCAAACAACGGTATTTTGTTTTTGGTTCACACGTAATTATGATACAAATCAGATCATGAAACCCTCCATCCCATCCATGAACAGTAACTGTGTTGGTTACATAACAGACGGTAATGAAGCACTCTCTCTGTCTCCTGGCAACTGACCCACTTGTTGCTGCAAAGCCTTATGAGGTGCTAAATATGTGGTGTATATTAAGTATGACCTATGACTGCACGTCTGCCATGCCTATGATAACCCATGCCAGTATCCATTTCTAACATGCTATAAATAAACGGTCATGGGCTACAGCCTTATCTGTTATGAAAAGCACAATGACACATACTTAAAAGTGCTTGGCACCAGACAGGCAAAGTCTATCCTTGGTATTCTAAGGAAATTTACAACACAAAAATGTTGTGTTGCTTCTCCTGACCCTATGCCAAGTTTGTTTGCTTGTTGCTAAACTCTAACCCTTCGAGACATGTAGACTGCCACTGTTTTCTAGATGTAAATGTCGTGCAGGAAACTATGGATTCACACCTTTGTCACACAGGAGGATTCAGTGTTAAAGCAGCAACAAAATGGGTCTCTTCTAATTACATCCTCAGGGAACCTTTACATGGAGTTCATTAAATGAGCCAAGACTAAAGAGGAGAGGTCAGTCATTTTTAGTCCAGACAGGACAGTTAATGCCAAGAAGCAGGTGTGACTGAGAAGAGAGCTTGTATCAGCTTACAAATAATTACATTCAAAGGGGATATGCATGAGTGTAGCAGCAGTAACCCTATGTTTAAAAACCTTGCCAAGGAATCTGTTAAGAGGCTTGGCAAGCCATGAAGCATCTAGATCTTCAAGAAGACTCCCACAGAGGATATAATTGAGGTTTTATGGTTATTTATGCAACTGTCTCAAACTGACCTCATGAGTTCCATGAGAGAAGTTCATTCTTGCAATGTTCATCCCAGTTTTGATCATCTCCTTCAGCATATTCACAGAGCTTGAGGCCGGTCCTACACAGACAACAGACATACAACTTTAAAGAAATGACTTCAAAACACAATGTGATTTGGGTTCTAGGCCCAGTGTTAAGAGGACATAATGTACAAAGTTAATTGGATGGGATAAAGGGAGGGGTAAGGTGTTGGGTTGGCTAACCGATGGTGCAGATGATGCCAGTGTTGCGAGACTTGGTCGGGGTGGAGTCAATGTCCAGCAGACACATGTGCTCGAGGAAGGTATCAGCCATGGCAGCATGTAACTGCTGGGTCTGGATGAAGGCAGAGCCCATATCTTTATTCTTTCCTTGGGACATGATTGGATCAGTGTCTGCTGGTCAACTCCTGCAGCAGATAGAAGGGGAAGAGGGAGATTTGATTTAGTTGATGTTCAGTTTAGTACCAGAGGAACTCTTTCATGCTCTGTCAATATTTGGACCTATTTTGTTTAAGTTATCTTTGCATTGATGAATACATTGTGTAGTACAGGGATGAAAAACAGAAAATGTGAAGATTGAAATATCAATTAGGCGGTCTCAAAAGGCGACCAAAAGTAAACCTAAACCTAACTATTTCTAATAATAGGTGTTTGAGTCTTGTAATGCTTGGAATCCCAGTAATGGATGCCCAGGTTTTTCCAGTCAGCATTAAGAGCTATACCAAGAGCCCAGCACAAGCCAACTGCAACAAATGTGTGTTTGAATGCGTGACTGCACACACTCACACACCCCTGACACACCCACACACACCCTGACACACCCACACACACCCTGACACACCCACATTCCCACAGAGCAGATATGCAGAGGCATCCTCAAGGAGCCACTCACTCTAGTCAGGTGTTTGTGGAGATAAAACTAGAGATTAAGTGGGAAACTTTCAAATGTATTTTTTGCACAAACATTTTTGCCTCAATTAGGCTTCAACATTTTCATACAAGAAGCCATAATGGGAACAGTACTAATCAAAACATGTTTTAAAAGATAAATGCCGCCTTGTCAGACCAATGGGCTTGCTGACAAGTCCACTGCATGACAAATGAGGGTTGTCTCCTTGGTCTTGATTTAGCCCATCCCACAGCCCAGTCTATGCTATGTAAAAAGACAGAGAACATGTCAGAACATGTACCATGCCAGGTGGTGTGCCAACTTGCAACATTCTTTAGGCAGATATAAAGTCACAGCAGCATATTTTTGGCGCTGTCTTTTCTTAGCAAGCACCTGACATACATCCAGACTGCCTCACTATACCATCTCCACTTCTTGTCATTCATTATTTAGTTTGCAGTATGCAAGCTATAATATGTCCCTTTGGAACACATGTTATCCAATTGTATCAAGTGTTGCACAGCTGTTCAATTGCACTTGTAACTGGAAGGCTCCTCAACTTAAAACGTTTTTGTCCTGCAGTAATATCAAAAGTTAAACACATAGCTTGAAATAATGTAGTAAATATAAATAAGACAGCAAAGACCTTCAAGTTAGGTAGGGCTGCACATTCTATGTCTTACAATACCCCAGAGTAAAAAAATCATAAAAAACAATGAAAATCAATAGCACTAAATATTTTTGCCCATCCACAATTGTTAAACTCTGAAACAATACGCATATAAACCTAATTATGTATTTGTGACATATTGCACACATTTGAATCCTAAATATTGCATTCACATTGACTTTGTAATTAAGATAATGCAACCACCACTTGCAGATAATGCCTTGCCAACTTAATGAATTACCAACAGAGACCCATTCAAGAATCGTTTCAATCAATATCACATTGATCAATATGACTAGAATATGTTGTGATGCGCAAACTATATTTTGCAATGATTGTTAATTCCAATAGAAAAGTAGTTATAGAGTAGTCATGTTAAGATGCTAAGACTCACCTTCTGGGTGAACTTTGCAGGACCAATGCACTCTGCTGCTGTGCACCGGCGAAATTAATCTCCTAACTGACCGGTACTACTTTATTGTGCACAGACTGTGTATCCTTCCAACGAGGTTGGAGTAAGTAGTGCTTCACAGTTTTTCAGTTACAAAATGTTCAATATGTTAAACTAATAAGTAAAACTTTCATATTTGCGTAGAATAATTACACTTAATATCATGAGTGGATTTATTTCAATGATAAATACGTGTATTACAGTCTGAAATATAATATCCATGGTGGAATGTTACAATGTAGTTGCAGGCGTTCTACGGCACGCTCAAAGACCAAGACCATTGGCCCCTCGCGGTACTTAAATATGAGCCCTGATGATGAAAACAAATCTTTCCCATGGACAACAGGAGACTAGAATAACACAACAAGCATTTTTATATCCTTAGTTATTTTCCTTTGTAATGTTTTTCAATTATTATTTTCTACAAAATGTATTAATTAAAAAAGGTTTTCGTTATAAAAGCATGAGTTATTACTAGTATATTTTGTATAAATATTGCCTATTGTCTACATTTTTGCGGGTGTAACTGGATCGTGCTGCACAGCCCAAGCCTTCTGGGTGGGGGATTAGGTAACTAGAAGAAAACTGAATCGAACAGATGCACATTGCTTTCAGCCTCACACTGTACAGTATAGCCTCCAATGCTTTCATGTCAAATACATCATGGTACAGTATGATTATTACCGTACCGTACATGCTGGTTGTTTACATCATAGATACCCATTTTGAATCTTCATTTTACATTGGTTATGCATTTTCTAAGGTGTTTTTGAACAGAATCTAAATAATGCTAATTTAATGCAGGGATTGTATTATTATAAAATATTGGTGTACCTACGAATTTCTATCGTTGCTTTATGTATCATTTTGAGTCTATGTACAGGAGAGTATGCCAAAGAATCTAGTCCAACCTAAGCCAGATCTGTCATTATTGATGGCCTGGATGAGAAGTGCAGACATGTAGGTCTATATTACATAGACAAAACCAGACCAATGGAACGATTATACAGCATGACATAACATGAAGTTTAGAATCCAACTAATTTCTGTCTTATTTTACTTTCATCTTAAAATATAAAATATTATATATAAGAAATTTAGGATTTTGCATAGGTATGTCTAGATTTGTCAATATGTAGTAAATCAGGGGTCCTGCAAAATAGTCTTGCAGTGCAACGTGCAACATTTCAAGGCAACAATACCACTCGTTGAATTTTGCGTTTTATTCATGAAGTTTATCAGTTATGTTTTCTGGCTATACGTGTGCATTCAAGGGGTTACAGGGCAGAGTAGAGAGCCTTTGGCCAATTGGAAGCAAAAAGGGATAGTTATGAGTATTGGAAGCCAATATGCAAAGTCACCAAGAGACATTATCGTTCAACAAGTATCATGGTGAAATGAATTTGAGAGTCCAGATCTGTCTTTAGTGTCACAGTCAGCTCAAGTTAACATGATTTTTTCCTATAATACATATATGGTTGTCTAGTTCAGCTGCAGGTATATTTTAAGAATTGAGTCCCTTGGCTACCACAGATGGACTGTTACAGGATTCCACATGACATGATGTGTAACATGACAAGAACATTCTGTGCCAGTGGATAGATTTACATGTGCTTCCATTCCTCTCATGGTGACTACGATCCACACGAAGACTGACCACTGGCGTTATTCCCAAGGCTGGGGCTCTCTCTTAGTCATATGGGAATATGCATTGCTGGTGTATATTGAAATATATGTGGGTCAGGTCATGGATCCCTTCCAGCCTGAAATGGTTTTAACTATGAACCATAACTGTTTATTCCCATTTCCTCTGAGGGCCTCACAGCACAAACTTTTCATACTATGATCTCCATAAACTTTCAAACTAAGCTAAAGAAGAACGATCCATACTTAGTAGCCTAAATAATGTGGAAACAGTCATGTCCAAACTAGATTTTGGCCATTGTTATTTAGTTA